>NC_088925.1:28760000-28820000 GCF_038396675.1 Hydra vulgaris | reverse complement strand
GTTAGACATTTTTCAATCATTGTTGGCATTTTATTGACCTTTTTTTTGTGCAAGATTTTGTAACTTCGAAACCAAGAATTTAAACAAAATGAATCTTTCTAACCAAAGTTAGAAAGATACAATTTATTAAAAATTTTTACAGCTATTTTTTTGCCTTGGGACCTTGAATCATGCTTTCGAAAACTGGGCATGACGTTTTTACTCTAACATGTGTGTTACTTATTTTTAAATAAAATAAAAAAGTGTTTCATTTGTTTCGATATCGAAATAAATTTTATAGAATAATATAGAATATAAATCTCAAAGGAATTAAAGTGAAAAAGAATTAAATGCAGTTTCACGATATCAAATTAATTGGAATGAATTGTATGTCACAATATCAAATTAATTGGAATAAATTGGAATGAATTGAAACATATTGAGAAAGAATATTTGAAATGTGTTGGAATGAGAGTAGCTTGACAGATTTATGTAACAAAACATTGATAATGATTTAAAACAAGCCTTTTGCTCGGATAAGTGTTATGTAATTCGAATTTTAAATATATATTAATTTGGAGCCGTTGCAATCAATCCTTCCACGCAGAAAAAATAGAAATTGTGAAATTTCCATTTAACCTAAGTTTTAATTTCATTTCATGTTATAAAATTCTTAAAATCTTCCAAAATATCTTACAGAAAAAATCTTCTACTTAGTCTTAAATATTTTTAAATTATGCAATATATATTTAATTTTATATAAACACAGACAATATCTAAACTGGACTCGGTGATACGAAAGTTTATGTCTTCTTCTTACTCCGGCCTAAATTTATATATCTAGTATGTATTTTTTGTAAATTTATAAAACGGCAGACTTTCAAACAGGCAATTTATCAAATGGCAAAAAAAGGAAGATTATTTGCATAATTTTAAGCAAAAAATTGTAAAAAATGAATATATACATAATTTTAAAATACATATAAATTTTGCAAAATGCTAAAAATGTCTTTAAAAGAACGTGAAACTATACTATATTTCTACTGATTTAAAATAAAAGTAATATAAGCATACATATATATTAATGCATGCACTTTTTCTATATTAATGTTTAATAAGATATATTCATTTAGTGATAATAACAACGTTTTTTTTTTCTATTTTGAATTAAATTTAGAATAATAAATATTTGAAGTCTGTTGTAATAAATGCTAATTGTAATAAGAGTCTTTTAGATTCTGTTTTAAATTTCTCCAAGGAGTAGTGCTCTTTATGATTATTTAAAATTTTAATATTTTTAAATATTAATATATTTTTAAAATTTTTATATTTATATATTTTTATACTTTTATATCAATATATTTTTAAAATTTAAAAATTTTAATATATTTAAAATTTTTTATTGAGGGTCGCATGTGCTCCCTTTTTCCGTGTGCCTAGGTAAAATGTATCCAGCGCCCCCTCCCTCCAGAAGGTGGGCACTGGATACATTTATTGATAATTCTAATATAAAAAATGAACACTCGTGCGCGTTCTTAGGAGTATTTCTCGACAAAAATCTTTCGTGGCGAGAACGAATAAGTATAATAGAAAACAAAGTATTAGCTTATTATATAAAACTGACAGGTTTTTAAACCAAAACTGTTTAAAAAACATTTTCTTGACACCTCTAATATTTAGTACGCATTTTAACAAAATAAATCATGTTTTCTCAACTAGATTTTCAAATCAGAACTATATTCAACCCAAAATCTATTGTACGGCCACTAAACTCTCTATTGCAAATAGCGGACCCAAATTATGGATTTAAAACTTAATAACGACATCAAAACTACTACTTCTTTTCACAAATTTAAATATAACTTAAATAAAACTTCTTACTATTGACAATCAATTAAGTTATTTCTAAATATTTTCTTGAATACATCTTGAGTTTTATTAGTCTTTTATTAAATTGTGTCAATTTTTTTTTGTTTTTTGGCTTTTACTAATTTCAGACAGGGGTGGATCCAGCATTTTTCGGTCTTTGAGATATCTAACAACCAGGCATGGAGCTAACTCTAAACAGTTTTATGTTTATACTTATGTTAAATATAGATGCTTTTCAAAAAATTATTTATTGGATAAAGCGGTTATTGGAGCCTGGGAACAAAAAAGGCCCAAAATATTCGCAAAAAACGTGAGAGCAACAAGTTGATGAAATATTTTTTGTACTATTTTCAACTAGACTTATATTCATCATTCATATTCATTCAGAAATTTTAAGTTTCATAGTATAATTTCTTAGCGTTCAAAAATTATGACAATACAAAATTTGCAACCCCATCAAATTAAGGGGGGGTTTAAACTTTATATGGTTATAATTTTTGAACGCAAAAATATTTTACTATTAAATTTAAAATTTATTGATAAATATAAGTCTAGTTGAAAATAGTACAAAAAAGATTTCATCAACTTGTTGCTCTCACGTAAATGTTTATTTATACATTTTGGTATTGTAGCAATATTTAAACGGCGAAATATATAAGGTGTATATATACCGTAAAATCGCTTAAGTTCGGTCACCATGTAACTTCGGTCATTTAAGAAAAACTAAAAAAAGGCATGCATAACTCAAATTTTACAGTTTAATATTTGTAATTAGTTTGTGTATCGTGTAATACGAATCTATAAAAAAAAAATAATGTTTATATGTAATCTGCTGAAATAATTCTTTAGCTAAACAATAATTAAAAAAAATGCATACTATTAAAATCTAAAATAAGCAAATTAATAATATAAATGATCAAATTTAATCTTAGTATTATTAAGAATCACCAAAATAATTATATTTACAAAAAAACATTAATTTTTGAAAATTAACTACTTTTTTAATAAAAATTAGTGAAATTTTGAAATACTCTAACTTCGTTTATTCACGGTTAAACAACGAAAGAGGCAATTAGCAGTAATATTTGGAAATGTTGATTAGTGGTGCAAATGTAAAATTTACCAGTAAATTTAGACATTTTTATTATGGATACACACCGTGGTATTTTATTTGAATAGAAAATTTGTTCGTAATTTCAAAATTAACTCACGGTTCTTTGAGTTCTAAAAAATGTCAAGCTTGTGACATCTTTTTTGGAGATAAAATTAGAGCTCAACGACAATTATGGATGCGTTGCGAATCCTGTAATGGTCAATAATACGTGCAAGAATTGCCAATAAACATATAAAGCTCAATTAAAGCAAAGTAGTTGTTTTGTTAATTGAAAAACTTTTTTAAATTAATAGAAAAATGTATTTTTAACTTTGTTAACCAGTGGCGTACCAAATGTGATAATGGTCAAAGTAATAAAATAGTAGACTAATTACAATAAAAATAAAATATACTACTACTTATAGGGAAGAGTATGCACCCATGATCCTAAAAATCTATCAGGCCAATTTACTGAATATATGTTTTCATTTCAATCTCTAAAGTAACAGTACATAATGGCAAATTTTATACCTTATTATAACTCAATAATCATTTTTTAACAGAATATTTTAGGTAGATTTAAAACTATAAAAACTAAAAACGCTCAATCGGAATCATGGGTGCGTACCAGTATGCACCCTTAATCCTAAGTACGTATACTTGATCCGAGATCAAATTTATACCATAAATGTGTAAGAATTAAGTCGTCAAAACTATGTCTATTATAAATACCAATATAGTTATTATTAATTTTTCTCCAAATTTATCTTTCTTAAAGAAGAAAAAATCAATGAAATAAATTTTATTTTTTACTGAGGCTCAATGTTTTTTTTCCATTACTTTCAAGATCAAGTTTTATTTTCCTTGTCATGAAAATCTTATTTTGCGTTTCATGTTTTTTCTTTTTTGCCTGAGACTTTTTTTATTTTTTGAAGCTTATTTAGTTTATTTCTAACATGAGTGTCTGTGAGTATTTGGGTACGCTGACGCTTTTGTCTTTTAATGGACTTCCTTGATCCAGCTTTTAGAAATGGACTACTTTTATCTAGACTTGCTTGATTAGAGATATTAATAGAAACTGGATTATCTGGTGAACATTTCACATTTTAAATAAAATGTTTCATCTACTCTAAAAATGTTGGAACATTCATCCAACCAAATAGGTTTGCGACCCCAACACATCCAGGTGGGCCACCATTTATCATACTTCCTTTGAAATGAACTCTTGGAAAAATAAAAAACGGAGGGATTGAGTTTCCTATTGCATTAACTGCTCAACAAACTGTTACCAATGTCCCTCTTTTTGCTGAAGTTATCCTTCCAGCTTGTTTATCTCCTTTTTCAGCAATTACTTAAACTGGTTTTTGAACAGTTGTGAGACCTGTCTTATCAAAATTATATATGTTTTATGGCTATTTGTGTCGCAGGCAAACATCTTTTAGATTGGTGAAAAATTCTTCAACTGTATAACGATTAAAAGCAGTTGCTCATACCATACTAGTAGCTTCTGGATTTTGTAAAGATAGCTCATTCTTACATAACATAAAACCATGAAGCCACTGTTTCCCAGCAATTTGTAAACTTTTCTACAATTTAGGAATGCGCTTTAAAAGAGTCATTGCAAATTCATAGGCAAGTTTTCGTATTGTTTTGGTTGACAATCCATAGTGAAGTTTTGAAGCCCTTAAAAGATAGTTTGATAAAGATGTTTCTTCTTCGTTGGTAAAGATTTGCATGGTAATGAAGTTAGGTTTGCAGACTGTATTTGGATTTAATTGTAGTTTGCATTTCCTTACATATCTCTTAAGTGTCATTAAATTGATTCCCCTCTCTTTAGATACACGATAAACTGTACCACCATTAAGTACTGCATTAACGGCTGCTTGCATTTCATTTTCATTAACTTTACTTCTAGGTGGTCTATCGGTTTTTCTTTTTTTATGATACACCATATTTAATTGTAAAAAAATAAAACATTTATATGGTTTTATATATTTCTAATTTTTGGATGAATATTTATAAAAATTTTTTCTTATTAAGATCTTTATTATTAACAAACACACACAGATATATATATGAAGACCTCAGTGGAAAAACCGGCATTGTCACATTTAAAAAGTATTAGGAAAGTATTTATTGATCATTAATAAAAGTCTTTATTTAAAGCAAATGAAACTAAGCAATTTAAAAAAATTTATATTATAATTATTTAATTTAAAATTTATTCAAAACAAAACATTTTGTAATTTTTATACAAAAATTTTTTTTTCTTTGCTTTAAATAAAGACATTTATTAATGATCAACAAATACTTTCTCAATACTTTTTAAATGTGACAACGCCGGTTTTTCCACTGAGGTCTTCATATATATATATATATATATATATATATATATATATATATATATATATATATATATATATATATATATATATATATATATATATATATATATATATATATATATATATATATATATATATATGAATAAAATACAACTATATTATATAAAAGTATTAAGAGGACAAAATTACTTTTTGTCGTCAAAATCAAACTCTTTAGAAATAAATTTGATAGTGGTCTATTCCCTAACCAAAACACAATTAATTTTAAAGATATAATATTATATCAAAAGTGCTTACGGATCTAGGGTGCAAGTTCTTTCCTATTTAAAAAGGCCTTTTTTTATGTGCTCTTTGTTGTTTTCTTTGGTGCCCCAAAAGACTTTTTTTTTGAGCCCAGGGTGATGCCCTCCTTACTTACTGGTATTACCTGAATTTGTATCATAATTTTACAATAAAACAACATTTAAAAATTAGTTTTCATTATTTGTGATGATAAATATGTGATACCTTTTTAGTATTTATATAGCGGCAGAACTTATGAGATGGTATTGTAAGTTCAGCCAAAGTAGATGCTTTTATTTTAAATTAAATATTGCTTACTAGTTTTTATTTTTCATTTTTTTATTTTTACCGTATTAATTATCAGTATCATTTTCTGTATGTTTCAGGAGAAAAAATTGAAAATTCTTTATTTATGCGTGATAAATAAATGTTCAAGTGACCAACTTACTTTTTTTTATTTATTTGATTTATTTATTTTATTTATTTTATGATATATATATATATAAAATCAACTTATTATACAAATTACAATTGAAAAATGAACTTTCGATTTCGATTTAAAAACCTGAAGAATTTTTTATGTTTGGCGAGGATAATGCTGTGGTCACATTGATTCTTAAGAGGGATATAGTTAATAAAGAAATTAGGATATTCAAATTTTTTATTTAAGATTTTAAAGATATTCAATTATTCAAGATATTTGGTTAAGATATTAAAGATATTCAAAGTCATGGCATTATCTGATGTTCAATCTATGTACAATCAAGGAACTATTCTCCGTATTAAAAGGAAGCGAACTGAAGATCCTTTTAATGCTTTGTGTAAGTAGTTAAAGTATTTGTAAATAGATTCTCTCTAAATTTTATAAAAAAGTATTCCTTGTTATTTTATACGTTTTAACAGTAGTTGTTTGTAACCAGTTTGAATATATATATATATATATATATATATATATATATATATATATATATATATATATATATATATATATATATATATATATATATATATATATATATATATATATATAGTTCTATAGTTTGTTGCGCTTAGGAAGCACAGAAGGAAAAAAGTGATTCTTACGCCAACATATACATCACTTTTAATTACTTTTGACTTTCATCCAACATTTGCGTGTTGGACGAAAGTCAAAACTATTAATTTAATTACAAATTAATCGTTTTTTAGAAAAACCACAAAAACGCAAATTTAATTGACCAGATTGTTTTTAAAAACATTCTGAATGTTTTTAACAAAATAAACAATGTTTTTATTTTTATTTTTTTCAATAAAATGTTTTTTTTTTTTTTTTTAATAAAATGTGTTTATTTTTTTTTTTCTTACTATGAATCATGCGCGGAGTGTTGCTACATCGACTATCTTATAGCCTGACTCGCAAGGGAGTGCTGCTACATCAACTGACAAATAGCCTGACTCGCAAGGGAGTGCTGCTATATCGACTGACAAATAGCCTGACTCTCAATGGAGTGCTGCTACATCAACTGAGGGTTTGGTTGGGGCAGGCAGTCTATCAATTATTAAAAAAAAAAATTCCGGTCTTGCATTTTAATTTTTACTTTTTTTCAACAAAATATGGAAAAAACTTTCGGACAACATGTAGGAGTTCTATATATATATATATATATATATATATATATATATATATATATATATATATATATATATATATATATATATATATATATATATATATATATAAATATATATATATATATAAATATATATATATATGTATATATATATATATATAATATATATATATATATATATATATATATATATATATATATATATATATTTATATATATATATATATATATATATATATATATATATATATATATATATATATATATATATATATATATATATATATATATATATATATAGTTCTATAGATTGTTGCATTTGGGAGTACGGAAGGAATAAAATGATTCTTATGCCAACAAATATGTCACTTTTAATTACTTTTGACTTTCGTCCAACATTTGCGTGTTGTCAGAAAGTTAAAACTATTAATTTAATTACAAATTAATCGTTTTTAAAAAAAACCAGCAAAAACGCAAATTTAATTGACGAGAATGCTTTTAGAAACATTTTGAACGTTTTTTAAAAACATTCTGAATGTAAGAAAAAAAAATTCCGGTATTGCATTTTAATTTTTACTTTTGTCAACAAAATACGGAAAAATTTTCTGACAACCAGTTAGGAGGTATATATTTTATATATATATATATATATATATATATATATATATATATATATATATATATATATATATATATAAATATTATATATATATATATATATATATATATATATATATACATATATATATATATATATATATATATATATATATATAATATATACCTCCTAACTGGTTGTCAGAAAATTTTTCCGTATTTTGTTGACAAAAGTATAATTGTTGACAAAATATATAATATATACCTCCTAACTGGTTGTCAGAAAATTTTTCCGTATTTTGTTGACAAAAGTAAAAATTAAATGCAAATGTTTCTAAAAGCATTCTCGTCAATTAAATTTGCGTTTTTGAAAAGTCAAAAGTAATTAAAAGTGACATATTTGTTGGCATAAGAATCATTTTATTCCTTCCGTACTCCCAAATGCAACAATCTATAGAACTATATATATATATATATATATATATATATATATATATATATATATATATATATATATATATATATATATATATATATATATATATATATATATATATATATATTAAAATATTTTAAATGAGAAAATACAACTTTATAATGGAACTTGAAGTTTCATGCCATTCGGCAATCATCAGCCTTATTATTCAATAATAAAATAAAAAATACAAATTTAGCGTTGCAACGGCATCTGATGTCAAGTGTACGTGATCTGATATTTGCTAATCGCTGGCATCTTTTAATTATGTTCCACTTAATTATAGACATGTTACCTGCGTCTTTGTGTTTCCAGATTTCTTTGGAAGTTCTGTATCATTTCTATACCTGGTTGCATTAAATGATTTAAGGTGGTTTGCAAATCTGAGCTTGAATGCGTTTTCACTGATACCGATGTAAGATTTTTTTGTAAGACTGGGATTAGATGATGATAAAATAACATTATATACAACTTTTTTTGATAGACATTCATTATTTAACGGGCATGCAGTTTTCTTAATGCAGTTGCAATTTATATCATTAGTGCTGAGTTTGTTGCGCAAAATTTGTTGGTTGTGTGAATTAATAATAGATTGAATATTTGGCATGCAGCTGTAACTAACTTTTATTGTGTTTCTGTTGAAAATTTTGTGGAGCTTATGATGTAATGGAAAATGTAAGTCAATTAAGTTTAAGAAAAGGTGTCCAATTTTTGTTACCACATTTTTATTAAAAGGATTTTTTGGAAGAACCATCCACCAAGCATTTTAAAACAATTACCAACCTCAATTAAACATAGATTATCTTCTAATTCTTCAAACAAAAAAATTTCCCAAAAGTCTGCTCCTATTTATAAAGTCGCATAAGAAAAGTCTGGATTTCACACCAATCTCCAATATCATTCAAATCTAAATCCTTCTAATACTAATAAACTAAAAAGAAATGTAATATGGTTTAATCCTCCTTTCAGTCAAAATGTGGTAACAAAAAAAATAAAAATTATATATATATATATATATATATATATATATATATATTAGGGTGGTTTTTTTTTGTTTTTTTTTTAGTTTGATATTACACACCCTCTTATTTGGTGAGGTTCAATAAAAAAAGTTCACAGATAATTTTTTTTGCAAACTGATGATGGGAAATGGTCCCCACACCTGCTTTGTAACCCCTTTAGAACCCCGTTTTTGTCTAAAATGACATATTTCTAAAATGTATCAAAATCAGTTAGTGTCAGTGTTACATGCATCAGTTATATTTATTAGGGTTATAAAAATTATAAGAATGTATATAGCAATGCCCTGTTTCCAGACTCCACCCTAGAAATGATAGGTCCCGGACTTGTTTTTTAAGCCCTTTTGAGACCCGTTTTTGTCTAAAATAACCTATTTCAGAAATCTATTAAAATCAGCTTGTGCCACTGTTGCATGCATCAGTTTTACTTATTAGGGTGATAACAATAAAACAAATGTATATAGCAGTGACCTATACCCACACCGCACTTTTAGGGCGCCAGGACCCGGACCTGTTTCTTAAGCTCTTTCAAGACCCATTTTTATCTGAAAATGATAAATTTCTGAAATGTATTAAAACAAACTATTGCCAGTATTGCCAGTATTGTGCACCAGTTTTGCTTTTAGGGTGATGACAAGTGTATGAATATATATAGTGGGGGTAACTTGGGGTAAAAAGAAAGGGTAAAGATACAAAAAGCTGTTAAAAGTACTTAAAAAAGGTCCTTTTTTTAACATTTCTTCAGTTTTTTTAATTGTGAGTACCAGTGGCCCATATGCCCCAAATGGTGTCCCTCTACCAGCCATTTCTACCTCAGTCATAATTAAAGTTTATAAATTTAAAAATAACAAAAAATATTGTGAATAAAACTTTTAAAAGAATTAAAATTTTTCTTATGCGTTCAAGAAAACATATTACAAATAACAAACTATAAATTATTTGGATGAAATAGCATACATACTTTAATCAAACCTTGACATATAACTAAATTAAAATAAAACAGAAAAACAAAAGCCATATATTAATATTATTATTATAATGTATTTAACTATATATTTAGTTCATATTATATATATATATATATATATATATATATATATATATATATATATATATATATATATATATATATATATATATATATATATATATATATATATATATATATATATATATATATATATATATATATATATATATGCATAGATTAAATTGTTGTTATTTGGAATGATTATGGCTAAACTGTTTCTTTGTAGCTTCAGTTGAAAAATGTTTTCTATGATACTCAACTACTTGGTAGAGAAGCTGACGTTGATTGTCATTTTTTGTCAAAACTTCATTAAAGTCAGTGGCTAATTTAACTGCCCATTCTGCACAGTCATTAACCACTTTCATGACACGAACTATCTAACAAGCAAACTTGTAGTCATCACGATTAGCCCAAGTTTTAGGAGACGATGTCAAGAATTCTTTTGGTAAATTGAGAGAGTCAAACAAGTTCATTGAGCCTCGTGTAACAAAGTTAGCTATAGAAAGATTGGAGAATGTATAAATCTTGTGTGGAGCAAGTTTCTATTGTCACCTGGTAACAGTTCTTTTTGTAAGGCATTTACAATATCCATTTTCTCTTCAACAGAAATTTTATTACTGAATAATGGGAGAGCAACTAGATCTTCACTTAAATACCATTTACAACTTTGCTGTCAACTTGACAATAGTTCTCAATTACTTTAAAAAGAAGGAGATCATTTATTGGTGCTTCTGTTGTGAGAGATGCTGAAAACCAGAAACATGCATATATTGTGGTTATGAAGAGACATACTCTTCTTAAAATCCCTATTTCTTTCTCTGTGATATTTAACTGATGACAAAAACCAAAAACTTTTAAATAGTATATACCTTTAGCCATCCATCTTGCACGATTGTAAGCCCCAGGAATGCAAATAGTTGTTGTATCATTATTTTCTCCCAAAATGAGAAGAGCTAGTCTTCCAAATTCTTTATAGTCATCACGTGGTTGCGTTTCCTTTAAGTATTTTTTCAAATTTTCTACCACATTGGATTTTCGAGATGCAAGCCACTCTTTTTCAAACTTTGTAAGGCATCCAGCTCCGCTTTATCACTTTCAAGTGGTTCAAACTTTGATTTTTCTATTAGCTCCCACTGGGACTTCACTCTACCAAAAAGTTCAATGTTTTGTCCTTTTGAAACAAAAAACACATCGAACACTGCTTTTGCACAGATTTCAAGAATATGATGTCGACAGGCTAAAAACAAAACTCTTCGATTCATTGACTTCTGTATGAGAGTTATTGCCCCATTATGACTTCCTGTATTACTTGCAGTTGTGTCAAAGCAAAGACCTGCAAGATGCTCCTCAACGCCAGGCCATTCATGAATGAACTCAACTACCTTTTGTCCCATTAAAGCGCCAGTACCAGCAGGTATCTCAGGGATCCCTAATATTTTCTTAATATCCAAGCCAGATTGGCTTGGATATTAAGAAAATATTAGGGATCCCTGAGACAACAATTGGCAGACATTCACATCTGGTTTTAACAACATTCGACAACATTTTACCATCAAAATGAGCAACTAGTGGAACCAATGGTTGAAAATTTTTTCTTACTGCTATTGCAAGAGATTCACGGGATGTAGTTCGAGCTTCCATTAGAGTGGAACGTGAAAATGTTTATTTACATCAATACTGATTGCAGCTAGGGCTGGTGTGACAACCATCATTGCTTGTCGTGATGTTATTTTTGTTATTAATGCTGCATGAAAGAGTTGATTGTCAAGAATACAACATTTGGATATTGTAATTGAGAGATGACTAGTGCACATAGTAAAATGGTTTGAATTATTTAGATGATTAAAAGCTTTTTGTGTTTGAATTGACATATCGCAGTCAGAATTTTCATCCAAAGAGTAATCTGAATTGCAATCCATTAATGTATCTGTAGATATAATCTTACTTTCTTTATGTTGTTCAAAGCGTCTTTTTTCTTCAAACTTGCCTTTTCTGTATTTTAGAACTGCTTTTTTATACATCAAGTCTTCTGATGTCATTAACATCTTTCAGGGACCTCTCTGGTCTATCAGAAATTGTTTATCTTCATTTATTTTGATGACATAATCCCATTCACCATGGGCAATATCAAAAAGTGGATTCATCTTGGCAGTGACTTTTTCTTGATAGATATGTTGAGTTGCTGATTTTCTACTTCTGTGCTTAGACACTTGGACATGTTGCTTGTGAATACTTTTTAGTTTAGCAACTACATGAGGCTTTGCTATAGTTGGAATATTAGCTTTAAACCAGAAAATCATAACTTCATCTGCAACTGTGTTGCTGGATATTGAAAGAATTGATTTTTTGATTACCATTTCATAAAAAACTCTACATAGGGCAACAACACTTGTTGGCAACTGACTCGGCCCATCTATTGTTGAGAGAATATGTACAACTAGCCAAACATTTGTAGTTGAGCGTGTTGCCTTCTCTGAAGCAGCCATCTTCTTAAGTTATATTTTTATACTTTTTTACTATAATAAAAAGAATATAATAGAATTTTAGTATATATAATTATATGATACACCCCCCATCCCCCTATTTTCCCTACTTTTTTTAATAATATATCAAAATATGCATTTAGGAGCAATTTTTGGTAAATAATGCTGAGTGGGTAAATCTAAATTTGGTTGTACTTTCCAGTCTTCTGTGAACTATCTATGTTGTAACATAATACTTTATATTATTTCTTTTTAGATCAATTTATAGCAGTGTTTTGTATGAAATAAAGATAGAATTACAAGATTAAGTTTAAGTCAAATTTTGGTTGATTTACGGTTCCAAAATAGGGTTTGGAGGACCACTTCCCATTATAAGTTTTCAAAAAAATTTTAACTGTATACTTTTTATAACAGACCTCACCAAATAAGAGGTTGTGCGATTTAAAATTTAAAAAAAAATTTTTTTATATATAAAAAAACCACCCTAATATATATATATATATATATATTTATATATATATATATATATATATATATATATATATAATATATATATATATATATTATATATATATATATATCTATATATATATATATATATATATATATATATATATATATATATATATATATATATATATATATATATATGTATATATATATATATATATATAATACACACACACACACACACACACACACACACACACACACACACACACACACACACACACACACACACACACACACACACACACACTATTATGGTTGTTAATTTATTATAATTGTTATTATTGTTATTATTATTATTATTGCTATTATTATTATTTTATTATTATTATTATTATTATTTTCATTAATGTTATTTGATGGCGTATACTTGAAATTACTTTTGAACCATTTGTGAAATATTTGATTTTTGATTTTGACTATTGACCTTGAAATAAAGATATTTTGTTGAAATGTATACATTGATTCTTCATTTACTTGTAGTAATTCGCAGCTCAAAACAGAGAAAAGATAATGAATGTATTCCAACAGTTGATCACGATAAGTGTATGATTTAACTTCCTTTTTTTGAATTAAATTTTAGATTTAAAGATCATTTTAGGTGTTTTTGTTGTTTGTCATTGTTGTTTGTATTGTCATTGAAAAATTTCAAAATTTTTAAGTTTATCATATTAATTTTAAAAATAAATACAATTTAATTTAAAAATAAATGTAGTTTAAAATATGAATTTAAATAACATTTAAGTTGTCCTATTAATTTTAAAAATAACCTCAGAGTTTATAACGAATTGTTTTTTTAAAGCCCAAAGTTTATTTTGGTTTGCTGGTACAGTTGAACATGAATCCACAGAGAAAGTTGTAGTATGTTTTTAGACAATTGCAATATTAGATGAAATTATTTTTTAATCATTTAGACAAAATCTCAAAAATTAAAAGCTTAAACATTTTGTTTTCTTGATTCTTTTTTTATTTATTTTTTTTTCAATTACTTTAAAAAGATAAATGGTAAATAATAAAATAAAATTTTTTTCAGGGAGAATTCAAGAAGTTTGGGTGGAAACAAGTAAAGTCTAATGAAAGCATAAAGCAAAGAGCTAGAAAAGAAAATCAAGTAATGTTTAATTATTATCATGGTAAACAGAGTTCAATAAGTTTTTAGTAAATGCATAAATCTGTATACTGTTACAGCCAAATAAAATTAACGTGAATCCAAATATACCACATGAACAACCTTGAAATATAGTTTATTTCAAATATGCATACTATAATGCTATTGTACTATTATACGATATACTATACTATTCAGATATTTTGTAATAACATTAAAAGATATGCCACACCCACCCACCCACACACACACACACACACACACACACACACACATCTCTTTTAAATCTTTTATTGAAATAAATATTAATTTGAGTTTACAAATGCTAATAGTACAATACTTTGATGGGGTGTATTGAGAATTTACCGAGTGTTTTTAGGCTAGGTATAGAGTAGAATTAGCACAGTATTTATTAGTGTCATTATGCCGGTGACAGAAAAATTTTTGTAGGTACGTGTTTAAATGCATTGTCAATTTTGCTATTCTAGTATTGAATTTGAAAGTGGAATGTAAGTAATTGTTTTTGTGTAGACTAAGTGTGATTAAATGCTTTGGAATGCTCAATATTCATTTAAGTATTTCTTTTGGATAATACCTGTTGGGAGATTATGTCTTGTACATAGATTAAAAAGAGAATTGGACCAAGGACGCTTCCTTGTATCCCCCCAGATAGTACATCTTTCTATTCAGTTGACTTGTTAAATTAAAAACTTGTTGTTTACAGTGTTAAATTCATTTTGCAATCCTGGGCAATAACCAAGGCGGTAGGTTAATTTTGAGTTTGTGCAAGAGAATAATCTGGTCAACTAGGTCAAAAACTTTCAAAAAATCAAAGAAAATAGCTGTAAGTGAGATAGTATGGTCGATAGCATATTCCCAGTCATTTGTTACTTGTATGATAACATCAGTTGTACCTTTACCAGAAAGAAAACCGAATATGCTGTTTGGTAATAGTTTATCTTGAACATATGATATAATATGTTTTGCAAGGATACATTCAACTAATTTGGATTTTGTAGTTGTTATAGCGATTGGTCAATAGTAGGTTGGTAGAGATGAATCATCAACTTTTAAATTAAAAATGATTTTGCATAAAACTATTCATATGGTACAATACATTTATTAATACAATGATTACAAATAATAACTAAAACTTTAACAATGCATGCACCATAATGTAGCTTGCCAGATATGACATTACTGGCTGATAAAAGGTGATAAATCTGGTTTATTAGTGCTCTACCAAACTACATCTGAGAATTGGATATTTAGTTTTGTACAAAATTCAAGATCTGAGGGTAAGTTGGCACTTGGGGTTAAAGTCAACATGGATGTGACCACATACTATTCTTGTTAGTGGGATACGTATATTTTTTTCAGTAGTTTAATGCTTTCTGCCAAGATGTTACATTGGTTGTAAAGCTCAGCTTTGTGCAAATGTTGGTATTGTTTTATGAATTGTAAAATATTGGCAGTCGTCCATTCTTGTTCACTGCTTTTTCTCCACTTACTTGGTCAGAGGTTGATGTTTATTATGGACATCATGTTTATTATGGACATCATATATATATATATATATATATATATATATATATATATATATATATATATATATATATATATATATATATATATATATATATATAACTCTTATATGTTGTCAGAAAGTTTTTTCCATATTTTGTTGACGAAAAGAAAGAATTAAAATGCAAGACCGGAATTTTTTTTTTATTAATTGATAGACTGCATTCCCCAAACAAACCCTTAGTCGATGTAGCAACACTCCCTTGTGGGTCAGGCTAAAAGATAGTAGATGTGCCAGCACTCCGTTGCAAGTCAGGCTATTTGTCAGTCGATATAGCAGCACTCTCTTGCGAGTTAGGCTATTTGTCAGTCGATGTAGCAGCACTCCCTTGCGAGTCAGGCTATAAGATAGTCGATGTAGCAACACTCCACGCATGATTTACAGTAAATAAAATTAAAATAAAAAACATTTTATTAAAAAATTATATTGTTAAAAACATTGTTTATATTGTTAAAAACATTCAAAATGTTTTAAAAACATTCAGAATGTTTTTAAAAACATTCTGGTCAATTAAATTTGCGTTTTTGTGGTTTTTTTAAAAAAGGATTAATTTGTAATTAAATTAATGGTTTTAACTTTCTGACAACACGCAAATGTTGGACAAAAGTCAAAAGTAATTAAAAGTGACGTATGTGTTGGCGTAAGAATCATTTTTTTCCTTCCGCTCTTCCCAAATGCAACAAACTATAGAACTATATATATGTATATAAATATATACGCTTTGCTATGTCTGAAGCAGCTATCTTAATTAAAATTTTTATACTTTTTTACTATGATAGAAAGAATATAATATAAATTTAATAAATATAAAGTGCTCAAAGTCAAATAATAAAACAATTAAGTCTTAGATGAAACCCCCCTCCCCCTTTGTATAAATATATATAAAATGTATGAATATATATTTGTATGATATATAAAATATATGTTTGTATGATATATAAAATATATTTGTATCATATATAAAATGTATGAATATATATTTGTATATTTTGATAACTTAGTGTAGCTTCATTGTAGCAAACTCTAGTATACAGTGGCATTCAAAAATTATAAAAAGTCACTTAGATTATTTTTAATGGTTATTTAATTATCTCTTAATTGATTTTTTAAATAATAAGTGTTCAAAAAATGTCCTTAATTTCGGAGTTAATTAATCAATTAGCTTTCTAATGATATATAACACTTATCAGTCCTATTTATCGTTTCTGAGTAATTTAATAACAAGTTAAAGCAATTCTATTAATTACTCATTAAAAATGTCAAAATTATAAGGTTTAATTTAAACTTAATAACTCTTAAATGAAAATTATAAAAGAATTTTGAAAATCTGTACTTGCTTTGACCAATATTAATTACAAATAAATTTAAAAAAAATAATCAATTTTTAACCAGTATTTTAAAAGATATTTTAGTTGGTAAATTCTTGGTACACCTTAAGCAGAAAAATGGACAGAAAATTAGTATTAAAAGAAGTCAAAATAATTGGTCTTTCCAAAGATAACACAAAAAGTAAACAAGAAATAGCAAGATTATGTGGTGTTTCACTATACTGTGTCCAAACAATCCTGAAAAAGTAAAAACTTTCAAGTGATGTAAAAGATTCACCAAGATCATTTTTTTACCAGCACGATCACCAGATCTGAACCCCATCAAAAATATTTGGTCATGGATAGGCATGAAGTAAAAAAAAATCAAGATAAAATGTGGAAAGTGTTGTGTAATTGAAACTTGCACCAGAAAAAATTTAAACAAAATTTCAAAGAAATTGTGTATGCATCTGATTTAATCAAAAACACGTTGCATAAAAGCTTGTGGTTATCATGCAAAATACTGAGTTAAAGCTTGGCCTTATATTTTTGACACATTTTTAAAATTGATTTTGGTACCAAAATGGTATTTTCTTTTTGAATTTTTAATCTATATTTGTTATACAATGTATTCCAAATATAAGTTTAAAAAAACATTAAATAATTCATAAATTGCTAAAAAAATCTTTTTTGAATTTTTGAAAGCCACTGTATATCATTGAATCATGATGTCATGTAATTTTTAATTTAATTAGTTTTTAATCAATAATTTTATTAAATTGTTTTAATAGTTTTTTAATAACAATTTTTGAAGGTTGTTGTCCAATATAAATTAGCTAAAATTTGTAACTATCAGAGTTTTATTTAACGAATAGTACAAACGGGTTTTTACATAATTAAGTTTGCTACAAAAAGCTACAAGGTGATTGGACAGTAAAACACAATATGAAATAATTTATGCTTGAAGCATATGCTTGCACTTCAGATGAACAAAATCATTTGTTGAAATGAATGAACAAAAGTAATTGTTGAAATGCAGAATAAAAAGTTAAGACTAATTTTTATGTTTATTGTAAGAAAAACAGCTTATTCCATCTATGATGCTTAAACCACTGAAGATATACATGATAAAAGCCAAGATTTTACTTTTCGCAGCATTCTCTGTGGATGATTATACTGCATATGAACCTTTTACAAAACAAAAATAAATGATGTGCTTTTAGATGACTAGTAGCAATATCTATTGTCTACCTTGGTAGCTATTTATCTATGTGTTTTTGTTTTGGTGTAGGATTAACATTTTTTATCATCAAGATTTTGCTTCAAGTCTTGTCTCGATACCATATTACAAAAGAACTTTTAGTTTGTTACAACAGCGTAGGATAGTTAAACCGCATTGTGAAGAAATGTTCGCTTGCAAATAACTTGGGAAAGATCTTTCAGTGTTTTAAAAAAGAGGACACATGGTATCTAAGTACACAACAAAATTGTTTCTCACAATTTGGAGTAAAAAAATGTAGTATTTAGAATGTGTTTCATAAAGTTTTAGAAAGACTTTTTATTTCTCCATTGGGAACAATGAAGTTTGGGTCCAGTTATTTTGGTACGGCAGTTTCAAGTAAGAATTTCAAGTTAACAAAGTTGAAATTAAAAAGATCATGAAGCAGTTTTTGTTGGTTTTGTATTAAATTTTGCGCCATTAATCATGAAATATGTTATGGGCACCTTTGTTTGTCAAGATGAAAATGAAGAATGGAAAGTTAGCTTAGGTTACTGATATTTTGTGAATGAGAATCATTTTGAAAAATATGGCTTGAAGAGTAAATAAGGTGAACAGATGATGGGGTTCATGAAGCGAACAAATGATGGGGTTCATGAAGCGAACAGATGATGGGGTTAGTGATGGGGTTCATATAGATTGTGTGTGCTAAGTTGGTGACAAACTTATTTCATTTAAATAGAATTGAGTGATCCCAAAAAAGTTAACTAGATGAGTAGTGTTTCTAATCTATAGACTGTTGGTAGACTGTCTATAGATGTTTAGATCTTATCTAAACAACTTGTAATCAACCACAAATTTACCAATTTGTGGTTGATTACAAGTTGTTTAGATAAGATAAATTTTTTTTAAATAAATTGGATAAATAAATTTTTTTAAAAAGGAAGAGTTGTTTGTGAAAAGAATGTCAAATTTGAGGTTTATGCTGAGGTGGAAAGTTGTGAGCTAGTCATGGTGATTGGGATAGGCAGCAAGGGACTTTTAGTAGTTAATTATGTAGTTTTTTAGGAGCTCTTATTCAAATTGATAAAAGTATGGAGGATGAAAAATGGCTGCAAAAAGATAACTCTAATGTTCATTTAAAATTGGCAGATGTTGGCATTGTGATGTACGAAATTGTGATGTGTGAATATTGTTTTAAAGTGGAGACTAAATAGTGATTACTTTACATATCCTGTGATAGCGTTCTACAGGGTTTCTGATGCCCTTATGGTTTGAAGATAATCTACAAGGTTGAAGTGTAAAGCAACAGATGAAATATCCAAAGAAATATGAGTGCGTGCAAATAATTGAAAAAATGCAATGTTAATATTGATATAAAACTAACAGTACAGGTGCAATAACAGCAGACAGGTAAATAAATTGATTGAAGTTAAGCATCTGAACAGTAATATTGATGTAGCAATTGCAGAGGTGAATCCATTTTTACATAAAAAAACTGGTCAGTCTAGTTTGGAGTGTACAGTTTTTTTTTTAAGTCAAATGATAAATTTTGTTCATAAAGTGATATTGACAGCTATCAAAAATATTATAAGCGTGATCAAAAATTAGAAACCATGCCGGTTGATAGATCCAGCACCTATACTATAGCTAAAAAAGAGTTTTAAAGCAAATTGGGAGAATTAGATATCATGTATTATGGCGCTGAAAAGTTATTGAATCTAATTGATTGCAGACCATCAAGATTGTTGTGACCATCATCAGTGATTAACAGATATTGTGTGGAAAACTGTCAAGTTCATATTACGTTGATGAGTGCATATTAAGTTTTTATTTATAAGCTGCTTTTATAAGGAAATTGAAAGCTGCTTTTTAAAGTTAGTAGAAGTAAGAGAATACCAGGTTTAAACCAAAATACCTTAAGGCAAGAGAATATCAGTAAGATTAAAGTATAACTAAAAAGTTGACCTAAGATTGATGGACAAAATATACAGCTATAAAATTAGTATTAAAGGGTTGAGAAAACCTTATATATCAAAAATACCTTTAGGCAAAAAATGAGAAATTTTGACCTGTTGATAAAGTTTAGTTGAAACCCCCAAATGCAAAGTGCTGTACTAAGTTGCGGCCAATTGCAATAACTTAGACATTTAAAAGTAAAATGTAAAAGTGAATGGTGTTTCACATCATGTGAATCACATTAGAAATGTTTTTCAAATTATATGCCTCATTCCTCAAATCAAAATAGAAATGAGTAGAGTCAATTGTCATGAGAATGCAGAAAACTTTAATGAGCAAATTCTAAGAAATAAAGAAGAAATAATAAATATTAATTAGAAATTAACAAGGAAGATGTATCAGAAAGAAAAACATACATTCCCTTGCAACAAAGTGCTTGAGAACAGGACATACTTTAAAAATACTTTGATCGCTGTTTGTAATGACTATTTTTGAAAGTTGTTATTTATTATAAATTTTACACTAAAATTTATAAATATTAGAGGTTTATTAAATAAAAAGCAAAAGACATCCTAATATATGTAATGTTTGTTGCAAGAAAACTGCAAAAAAATAAAGAATAAAACTTAACCACAATGTTTTAAAGAAAATTTGATAAGACTGATTCTGAAAGATAAAATATTTGGTTATAATAAAACTTTAAAATATGTTTTTAATAAAGTTTTTCATTAATTTATAACCAAAATAAGGAATAAAATTTCATTAGTTAAAATTAAAAACTTTTGGAAGTACTGAGTGTTTAATTTTCTTTTTTTTTCTCTCTTCTTCTTTTCTTTTATATCTCTTACTTTTTTTCAAAACTAACTTTTCTAAAAGAAATTATGATGTTACTTTTAAGTTATGACAGGAAAGGTGTGCGATTGCACTCCAATCTCGAATGCGCATGTAATTGTTTTTTTTGAAAGCTTTTATCGTTTAATAAAAAACTAACTTCATTTAAGTTATCAAAAAGTATTTAAAAAAAAGTTTATTGAAACGCATTCGTTGTTGTCGTTGTTTATAAAATTAAGAATACATTGTTTATAAAATTAAGAATAAATTGTTTAAAAAAAATACTTATGAAATAAGTAAAAGTTTATATTTACATTTTTAAAACAACATTTTATAAAAAAAATTATTTTTTTTATATAGCAACTCTCTTTTTACATAACAACTTTAAGGTTAATTTTGCCAAATATTAACAAAGAAAATTTTAAACCAATATTTAATTTATAATAGGAGCTTAAAAGACAAACAAAATCATTTTTATCAAAAACACATTTTTATCTCAAAAATGTTTAAAAATATATAACATAATGATTTTATTCTGAAATTTTGAAACAACTATTACCAGGTAGTTATGACCATTACCAGTTAGTTATGACCATTACCAATTAGTTACGACCATTACCAGGGGTGTTGCTTTCTAACTAGTTTCGGAGAGTAGTTTCCTCTGAATTGGAAAGTGTTAGCAAATTATATGTATTTATATTGGAAAATGTTTATTTAATTATACTTTATTTATATAGTTTAACATTTTATACTTTAGTTTATATACTTAAAGTTTTTATTACTTAAAGTTTATGTACTTATAATTTATACTAGCAGAAAGCAACCCGTAATACGGGTTACGGTCGGTCTGTTACTTAATTTATAGTGGCTGTTTCCCACAATTTAAAGTAGCGAAACCTTAATTAATACCCTGTAAAAAAAACGCCTTCAAATTAAAAAATTAAACCATCTGTAAAATTAAAATAAATTAATTTACCAATTATTTAACGTTATTTGAGTAATTTACAACTGACATAGGTCATATCAGTGTATGGCAGAACCATTTTCCTAGACATTACTAAGTTCAACACAATACGTTTTTAGTTACTGACACAAAATAATAACACTTCATCATGCTTTAAATTGACGAAAAATTAAAGCTAAATTCTTGTTATATTTTTTATAACATGAACTTTAATTAATAAGATTAATAAGAAGTGAAGGTAAATTATTCATGAGTTATTAATTTTTTGGTATCCCCTTGATACATGTTTCTTTAAAAAAGGAAATTGTCTTTAAAACGTTAAATGCACACAACTAAATAAATTTATTATAAATAACTAAGCAATTGAGTACAAATACGTTTCAAACAAAAAAAAGTTAATTTACAATCAAACATGTGTATAACAAATTGTAAAAAATATGTAAACTTTGATCTTTTATAATGCATTAATGCGTCATATGACAAACCTAAAATAAAAATTGTAACAGATAAGTAGACATAAAAAAGAAAAAACAAAACAAAAAAAACTGGAAAAACAAAACAAAAAAAAACTGAAAAAAACTGGAAAATTTACCTGCTTTTCGGTAGCCTGTTGTCATACTTAAACTGCTGTTATGATGCAGCTTGTCGGTGTTGTTTTATGACGTTATTTCATGTTGGCTTTTAGTAAACTTTAGTTAAATTTAAAAGACATTACAATAGATTTAAAATATTTTAATTAAAAAGCAAAAAAACAAATGCTTGAAGGAGCCAAACTAAAAACATTAAAGATAAAAAATCAAATAGAGATAAATTTCATTTATATAGCTAAATAGTCTTGGCTTATAGTAAATTTTAAAAGCAGTGTTTTCAATAAATTAAACTACCAATTAATTATTTTTAACAAATAGAATTTAGCATCATATTATGATGATTGGGTAATGAATCAATTTAACTATATTTAAGTTTAATTGGTGAAAAACAAATAAAATTTTAATTAAAAAAGACAAAAACAAACCAAATATACAACAATATATTATAAAAAAAAATTACAAATTAAAAAAAAAATTAAAAAATTAAAAAAAAAAAAAAATCACTGAAGAAAAAGCGGCAACAAAAAAGTTATAAATATCTTCACTGATAGAAGACATTTACAACTTTTTGGTTGCTGTTTTTTCTTCGGTGTCTCCCAACACCCCGGTATGGATGAGCCCTCCATTTAAAGCATGGCTCATCCATTCCGCCATTATTTCGTTACTTATTGAAGGACCTCTCCGAGAGAGGCCCTGGGTGTTGGGAGCGATATCTTTGGTATTGCTCAAATGTTTACGACTCTAAAATTACAAATAGAAGGATATAATAAAAATTAAAAATATTTACAATTTTTTTTAATCAAAATATAAAGCATAACCTCACCATTTTCACAGGATGAAGAGAGATGCTAAAAACAATAATAATATAAAAAAAGTAAATTAAAAAGGGTTAAACTTGTGAAAAATTTAATTTTAATAAAAATATGAGTAAAATCCAAACAGTTTAAAAATGTCATATTTATATTAAATAATTCACCTATTGCACATATTTCTCCATAAAAAAATATATAAAATATAAAGCACAGCCCTACCAGTAATGCTTCTACCAGACTCTAAAGACAAAAAATATACCTCAGAATATTTGATAGAATAATATTTACATATAAATAAATATATAATTATAATTTTTTTTACCTATTCCCCTCATTTCTTCCATGAAGTTGTCTAAGTAAGAAAAAAGATAACTGAAGCTACAACTAACAAAAACTAAACTAAAATTAACTATAAACTAAACCAAAACTATAAACTAAAATAAACTTTAAATTTTAATATCTGTACCTCAGAAGACAAAGGTCTGTTATCCAGTTTTTTTTGAAAATGAGTTATGTATGAGACCTTTTTAGTTTTTTCAGTATCTACACGGTATAAAGACTGTTTTCCTACAACAATGTGAAACAAAGTTTGGTCAATATAAAGGATCTGGTGTCCCCACAATGTTCAAAGGAAAAACGTCTGTAGTTCAGAAATGACTTTTCACTTTTTTTAACTTTTTATTTTTGTCAAAATTATATTTCACGTGCCTCAAGACAAATTAAATAAAACACGAAAAAAATAACATAAATTTAACCATCAAGAATAAGCCAATGAAGACTAATTATTTTACTATTTACTCTCTCCTGGATAATTTCTAAAATGTGACAAAATCTAAGATGCAAAGGATTGTCAGGTTCACAAAAGTTCAGAATAGTTGAAAACAACTGTCTAATTTGCTTTGGCATACGTGTTAAAACCGCCTCAGAAAGAGTATTCTGCCATTCAGTGTCATCTTGCAACAAACCTTTCAAAACACATGCTTCACAAAATGTTTCAAGGACAATACCATTAACAGTACGCACATCCTCCCAAGATGTTGCACCTTTTGCTTGCAAAAGTAACAGTCTAAGAAAAAATAATTCTCCAGTTGGATTAACTTTATACATTCTTACTATCACCTTATTACCACCCCTTTGTCTAACCTTCCATTTACAATGTTTATCATCAAATATAAAGTGATAAGGAATGTCTACATATGAATAGTAATGTGCTCTTTCATTTTCAGTATTTAACTTAAACCATGCCGTTAGGTGCAAAAAATTAAAAAAAAAAAACGTTGTAAACCCTCTGTTGCAAACTTAAAAATTATTTCTTCAAAAAAAATTATTAGTAAACGTTTTTTTCAAAAATTCACAAAACTTTACAATATTTCATTCTTCTATACCACATTAATACATTATCTGGTAAATCTAAAATAAAAAATGTAATGAATAAGTAAATAAATAAGAAAAACATTACATACAAAAAATGAAAATCAATGCACCTTATAGAGAAAAGCTGTTGTGATTTACCAGAGTAGTAGTAAAATATTATTATTTCATGTTAGCTTTTACAAAATAATTTATGCTGGAACATCATGATTCCAATATATTTATAGCAAAATCATGTAGTAAACAGCGCTAAATACAAAAAATCAAATTGAGATAAAACAAATTGTATATATAGCAAAATAATTTGTGTTGGCTTTTAGTGAATGATTAAAAGCAGTGATTTTTAATAAAATTACCTATTAACCATTTTTAACAATAGACACCAACATGAAGATAAGCCAACTGTCTATCAACTCAAAAGATAACAAAAAACATCACAGCAACAACACACAACAATAGCACACACCATAAGTTAATATAATATGTTTATAACATAACTTAAGTAAGATAACATTCATATTTAACAGAACATAAGTAACAACATTAAGCAAAATGTTATTAAAATACATTATTATGTATTTTTTGACACTAAACACTATCGTGTAACCCTCTGTTATAAGTACATCACTTGGCTGGCAAAGTTGACAAATCTTACTCTACATGTTTACAAAGTCACAGCACTTTGAAACAACATAATATAAACATATGTACCAACTTTAAACACAATAAATGTGTTTAAATATGTATATAAGGTTAAATATATACATTTATCTTATATACATATTTAAACACAATTATATAACACATATTGACACATACACAAACAATAAAAAAACATTCTACATTATTATATAAACACATTGATAAAACAACTATAAAGCACTTATGACCACATACACATACATATCAATAAAGCATAAATACAATCAATAAACGTGTACAAACAAAAATTTTAAAAATGACGCGAGAAAATTTAAAAAGATTCAAAATAAACAAAATATATATTTACAAACAATACTCATTACCTTTTTTTTTCTTTATAAGAACTGTAATCCTCATAACAAAATTTAACCTTTACATGCAATAACATGTGACATACCATGTCAGTGTTGGCACAAAATTTTAATTTAATTTTTCTAAATTTTCTAAAAAAGAACAAAAATAGTTAATAGCATCACAGAAATTTCAAAGTAGTAATAACCATTTTATGAAAATAGCATTACTATAACTTTAAATAACATCCATACCCCTATTTTCCTTCTAAAAAATAAAATAATAAAACTGCTAAAAGAAAAGCTAAAACAAACAAAATATAAACGATTTAAAAAATTAAAATCCTTTCTACTTAAAATACTTGCTACTTCATCTAATGAAAATTTAAATCCTTTCTACTTTATCTAATAAAAATGTATATACAACTATTTTATATACTTAATTCAATTTGAATATGATCTTAATGATGATTATTTATCTTAGTATGATTCTTTATGTAATATATCTAAACTAATAATTAGGTTTCATAAGGAAAAAAGTTTCAACTCGATTAAGAGATCTTTCTCCAATAACCGCGTACATTTTTGAGAACGCGTTCTCAGCATAACTAATAAAACGACATTAAACATTAAACGTTAAACATTAGTTAAAAAAACATTAAACGTTAAACATTAGTTAAAAAAACATTAAACGTTAAACATTAGTTAAAAAAACATTAAACGTTAAACATTAGTTAAAAAAACATTAAACGTTAAACATTTAAAACGTTTAGTAGTATTAATATTAAGAAGATACTTTACATAGTTTAAAGGCAAAAAAAAAAAAGAAAGTTTCCAACTTTCTGGGAAGTGGAAATGGATTGAATTCAATCTATTTCCAATTTCCGTAAAGTGGAATGTATTTAAAAATTAATCACTTTCTTTAGGTTTTTACATTACTTTAAATTAATAATATTACTATTAATTAAATTTGACCTTACTTCCGTACAATTTCTAATTACTTCCCATTGCAAAAAAAAGTCAAAAAAAAAATTTAAAAGATTTTTTTTTTTTAATTTTTTTTAATTAATAAGGTTTCTTTTTCACAAATAGTTGATTATAGATAGGGCTTCTATTTGCACTCCTAAAAAATATCATAAATCTTAAGCATTTAGATGAAAGACTACTTTTTTCATTTCTTTGAATAAAGTTTGCTTCACTGAAAGCAGATTCTACTGCGACAGTAGATGCTTGTGTAATGCAACAGTAGATGCTTGTGTGATGCAATACTTTCAAACTGCACTAGCTAACATAGGGAAACCTGATGAATTTTTTTTCCAAATTTGACTAAAACTTAAAGGACTTAGGGAAGCCTCCTTTCTATTTCTCCCAGTAAACGTTTATCTTGTGAGATCACTACCGTTTTTGGCGTGTAAAATAATCACCTAAGACCAAGGATAATTTAATAAGGTTTCCTTAAATGCATTAAGAAGACATTATTGTCACACACAATCATTATTGTATTCTATTACTCAAATAAGTTATAGGAAGTGAGATTGCAGTTTATTTGGCGTTTGAAAAATATTTATTTTGAATTCGATTTAAAAAGAAAAAATAGTAAAAAGAAAAAAATCTATTTTCACAATACCAGCCTTAGTTTATGTTATAATTTTTTTTTTTTTGCTTTGGCGTTAAAGTAAGAATTCTTTAAAATTAAATAATTAAATTCTATTTAAGTATATAATTTAAAAAAAATTATTAAGTCATCAATGGTAATAAATATATTTATTTTTTAAAATTAAGAATAAACCGGTTTAATTTTTTAGCTTAACTGCCCTAGTCAAAAAGTCCTATAGGATCTTATAAGAATTTGGATTAAAAAAATTTTAGATTTCAACCCCATTAAATTAAAATACATTAGTTATAATGTGCTTATAGTTATCAAAGTTTTTTTTTTTTGTTTGCTCCAAAATCCTATAAAGGTCCTATAAAACTTTTTGGCTAGGGTGAGTTGCGTTGTTCTGTTATAAGTGTGCAAATAGTTCAGTTCAAAGGATAATAGAGATACTTATGTATAAACGTCTTTGCATAATCAACCCAGCACGTTGCATAATCAAGCCAGCACGTTTAACAAATAGTAGAGGTGGTTGTCTTTCCTAATTTTACATTAAATGGAAAGAGATTAAAAAGTGTTGGGAAGTAAGGTTGAATTTAATTAATAGTAATATTATATTACTAATATCATATAAAAACCTAAAGAATGTGATTAACTTAATATTTTGAATTCAATCTATTTCCATTTCCCGGAAAGTTGGAAACTCATTAAAATTGAACTTTTTTTTATGGCAAATATGTATAAAATGAAACAATTTATTTTTCATTATAAAAACATGGATTATTTAAAACATCTCCATTTTCTCGGAAGGAAAGCGAAATCGAACACTCCTAGGAACCATTACTAGGTAAAACCAATAACTATAAGTTTATTAAAAACTTTTAAGTACATTTCAATGGTGTGTGCTTTACATTTCATGGTAATGGGGGGGGGGGACAGTTTTTAATATTTTATTACTTATTTTGTCCTGATAATTATTTTTCTCTAATAATTATATATTTAGTAATTTAATTGCTAATAATTTTTTTGATCTGTATAATTACTGTAAACTATAATTGCTGCAACAATTCTGTTGCAGCAGTTATCAAATGCGGTGGTAGAGTACTTGCTTTGTAAGGTTATGGTATGCTTTATTTGTTTGTTCATGCAGCATTTGTATTTTTATACTATTAATTTTATGAAATTTTATATATTTTACATATTTTTACTAAAAACTTTATATTTTATTTATATATTGATATTTTATTAAAGTAGTTCTATTATCAAATGAATTTTTCAACTACTATCAAAAATAATGTTATAAACATGATCAAAAATTAGAAACCATGTCAGTCAATAGATCTAGCACCTGTAAAATGGGTAAAAAAGAGTTTTAAAGAAAATTTGAAGGCCATGGATATCATGTACTATGGCACTGAAAAGTTATTGAGTCTAGTTTAAAAAAAAGATAATAAAAAGATACTTTTAAACTTATTTTTAAAAAAATTTTAAAAATAAATTTAAAATTAAATTTTTAGTAATAGATTTTTCTTTCAAAATCTTAAACTGACCTCTTTGATCAAATCTTTGTTTACATAATATTTTGCTTAAATTACTTGGTTTACATAATATTGTGTTTAAATTACTTTTTTTACATAATATTGTGTTTAAATTAATGCATAAACTCCTAGTTCTCTTTCTTATATTGGAGAGTTCCACTGTCTCCCCCACTCTCTCCCCTAATAGCCTAAAATTATTTATTTTGCATGGTCTGAACCAATAAAAAATTCCACATCAACATTTAGTTTTTAGCAAACATTTAATAAACAGGCTGCTAAATAAATCTAACTGATACTAAAGATCATGAATTGTTTGTATTATAAGCCTACTCAAAATTATTTAGATAAAAATTATTATTACAATAGTTACTTTAACTAACTTTTATTTAGGGAAAGCATCATATATCCAGATTTAAACTAATCTCAAGTCGTAGAAATCAAGACAAACTGTGAGTACAGTTTTCATATATTATATGAAAATTATAAGATTCTTATAAAAATGTTATAAAATTTGCATAACATTTTTATAAGAAGTATTGTTTTGTTGAAAAATAAATTTTTTTATGATAGTACTTGTTTCTAAATTGGTGTTATACCTAACAACTGCGTGTAGTCTCTAATATATATTTATATTTTTAACTTGAACACTATTTAGATTTCATAAATGTGAAAATGAATGAAAATTTTTTGTCTATTTACTAAAAATGCGTGTCTAATTGTTTGTCAACTAACGGGTGCTTATTTTATCTTTTAATGTAAATTAAGTAGATACTGATGCCTTTTGATAGTTTGAGGTATCTTTTGTACAGAAAGTTTAGTTTATTTTGTTTTCTTTACATTTTTGCCTTGATTTTTTAAGAAATTTTAACTAAGGTGCTATGATCTGTTCTGGTAATATTGTGATTTAAGAGTTATGGTTGAAGGCTAAAATTTTGCTATTTTGTATTTAAGTTCATTTGTGTTTGAAAAGTGGTATCAATTTTTTGAAAACTCATTAAATATGGTATCGTTGCGGTTCTAAAAATAGGTTTGATAAACTTTTGGCAAAGCTTTCTGGGATTGGATTGCGGACAAACAAAACAAAATGCTAAGAAACTTACTACCAATTCTAAAGAAAATGTGCATAAAAGTTATTAGGACTTATTCTTATCAGATTTTTGCAGCCCTGAGCATTTGCCACCTGGTGTAATTTAAAAAAAATAGTAATAACTGAAGATTCGATGACAAACTTGGAAAAAAGGATAAAAGAAAGATAAAGCTTTTGAAATTATATATTTAAACAAAGAGTTTACATCTTGTAGATTTACTTGTCGAAAATAATGAAAGTAATATTAACAAATTGTGCAAATAATATGTATAATCATCATAACAAAGAAATTTGTAAACTCTTTATTATTTTCTGATATAAATACAGAATTGTTGATTTTAATACTGGAAATAGCCATGATTTTATTGTTATTTTTTTGTATCAGTTAGTATTTCATTATATGAACATGAAAAGTATAATTTTATCGCTTTAATGAATCTCAGTTTTTTAATTTTATAACTTTCTTAGACCAGCAAATTATCAACTCAAATTTCAGCTCAAGCAAATTTCAGCTTTTTGCAAATTTCAGCTCAAGGAGTTAAAACAAAATCTTAATATTTATCTTTAAAAAAGCATAAGCATGTTTCAAATTTTATATCAGTGTAGCATTAGTGACGTGGCTTCATTTCAGAAGTGTGGAATTATGGAGTTTATTAACTTTCAAGATTGCTTTCTTGTCTATAAAAAGACTTGCTTTTACAGAAACAAACAACTATTTATACTGCGCTATTTTTAAGCTATCAAAAAGAATTGTAAAAAGCACAAGTTTATTTTGAACAAATCAATGTTAGATTTATTATCAATTTAGATTCAAATTAAAACAAACATTTCAATCAAAAGTTTGGATTATTTGATGGAGTAATGCTTTATTTATTGGCACTAGCATCTTAATTAGTTTATGTTACTTCATAATTTGTAAACTTTTAACAATGCTTGTGTGCTTGACTATCTTTGTAAAATTTCAATTTTGTTTTTACAAGTTTTTTTATTTTGCTTTTTTTTTTGATAATTGCAATTTTTTGTCTATGTTTATATAAAGATTCCTTTGTGTCATTCTTATACAAGTACTTATACAAGAAAAAGTTAATTTAAAAAGAATAAAAACCATTTTGAATAAAATTTTTTATAAACTTATGAACTAAATATATTTTTAAGTTTTTCCTTTTAAAAATATCATTTTAACAGTCAATGGTGCTTAATATGAAGGAGGGGTAATTAGTTCACTTTTGGAAAATATATCCACCCTGAGCGTATTAAGATTCATTTAATTCGTTCGTTTATGAAGTTTCACTAATTGACAAAGCAAACTATCTACTGATAATAATAAAAACTTGAAGAAGCCGAGCTTTAAAATGTCAATTTTAAACTAACTGATCAAAACAAAAACTTTCATTGTAATCTTAAAAAATCACAAACACTAAATAAGAATTCAAAAATTTATTGAGAGTTTGTATTGAAAACTGAATTACTTATATCATTGTTGTTGTACATTTTTGAGTTGTTTGTCCGCATTTTGATCCCAGACTCCTTAGTTTTAATTTATTTAATATATGCATGACGAAAGCCAAACAGTACCCTATTGAATTTCTTCACAGAATGCATCATATAAAGTGTTATATGATATATTATTATATTTTAAACAATTTTCAGTAATTTTTTTTTTACATTTAGTTCAGAAAAATGTGAATCCGATTGCGAGAAAAATTTTGAAGTTTTTGATATTGTTTCTGATGCATCTTCCTTATCTATTGATAATTCAGTTGTAGAAGATAGTGATGACATACTTTGCAATTCTGTTAAAATGATCCGACATAATTTAATCATTGAAAATGGTATAAATTTTTTTTTTTTGTTAGTTTAAATATTTTTTAGATTTTAAAGTCTAGAAAAATTCTAGATATCTAAAGTCTAGAAAAGGTTTATTTTATTTCTAGAAAACACAAGTCAAGTTAACTGACCTTGTAAATTGTAATTTTAAAAGTCATAAATAAAATTAAGCCAACTGTTTATTTGATTGTTTGTAATTAATTTTATTGTTCATGATTTATAATTCTAGAAAATACTAATGAAATTAAACAAACTGACTATGTGTATGATTTATACTTTGCACCTGAGGAGATTCAACGCTCTGACAATGAATTGTAAGTTTTTTACATTTTTAATTTGATAAAGGTTTTTTAAAAGTGTTGCATAATAAATGAACAACATTCAACAGAAAGAACCAACTGAGGATTTGGCATATTATGAAATTTTATCACCAAATTGTTGAATTCAATATTCAACAATATGTTTATCAGTAAGAAACCAACTGCAATATCCACTGCTAATGTGTTATAATGCAATTTTAAAATATTGATTTTGTATGCCTTTCAGTTATAAATTATTTTTTTTTTATGTCATCATTTCAGTTAGAGATTTTTGTAGTTAGTTCATTTTTGTTGAATGTTGTCCAAATGGGGTTTAGGTTGTTATTATCCAAAAATAATACAAACATACTCATATGTAGTATACACACATATTCATGTATAGTATACGCGCATACCAAGTCACTCATACTCATTTTATCAAGACACACATACTATATTAGGGTGTCCTGTTTCTGCATTTTTTTTTAATTTTGAGTTAAACTTTTTATGTGAGGTGTATATTCATATAGAGAAAGCACAGTTACCTAATTTGGGTAAATTGTAGTTTTTGCGCCTATTTTTCAACATTTTTTAAAAATTTCACTTTAAGTTTTTTAAAATTCATTTGAGGACTTTTAGTATGTTATTTTTTACTAAGTAACGTATTACAGGTAAAAAAACTGAAAAAAAAATATTTAGGGGTCACTCAGTATCAAATTTGGTCATTTTGCCAATATAGTGTCAATCTATGACCTTTCACTGCTGTTTGTTAATCTGTCAGCAAGAATATACTTAACTCGATAAAAACTGATTAGAAAATCATTCTTTAACTTAATAATTTGTTCAGATAATTAATATACTAAAGTTAAGATAGCACATACTTAAGAATACAATGTACAAACAAACTTTTTAAAAAAAATTTATTTAAAAACAATTAAAAGTTTTATAGGAATTTCCTTAAAAAATTCCCATAAAATTTTTTTGTATATTTCCAGGCAAATCAAAAATACTATTAACTTATTACTCTATATGTCTATATATCTATTATGGTAACATAATGTTATTAATTGTTAATTTTTACCAGAGTTTATTGATTTTTAAGTTAGCAAGCAATTCAAAACAGCTAGCTGTAGTACTTGTATTACTTCAATTTCAAATTTTCAAGTGTATTAGTTCAAAAATGGAAAAGTTTAGAGTTGGGAACAACTTTACTCACAAGAAAAGATCATCAAGGTAAATTTAATGGATTTGGTCTCGAAAAAAAGTTTAGTTGTTGGTTTAAAAAGTTACTCATCAACATCAAAGTTGCTCTTTTTTTAAGAATATATTTTCACCTCTGAGAAGTTGACAATGTTAGTGGAAAATTGATTGTTTTAAACACGCGATGTTTTTAACACAGTTTTAATCAAGCTTAAAAATATTTGGGGGAGAACAGGAGTTCCAATCAAGCCATAGCACATGGTACATTATCTAAAAGAAGTCGAAATATTGTTACAAGTGAAGAAGTTGGGAAAATTATTGGCAAGGACGATAAAAACAAAAAAAGCTTAGATGACAAGTTTTACCCAAGGCCACCAAAAAAATAGATTGCCAGTCCTTATTTCTCATTTGAATCCAAAAATGCTGACTGAATCGTTTGCTGAAATTTCCAATTGCTTATGCCTCAGTATTAGAGATACAATGGCCATTAAAGCAAAAATATTTAAAGGTGTTAGTGCTTTCCTTAAACAGTTTACTATTTCAAAATTGGATATTCATTGTCAATAAAAGAAAGAGCAAGAAAATCAATTTCATTAATTAAAAAATAAATATAAATGCAACAGTCCACTTCATCCATGCGGTCACTGCGATAGCAAACTTGTTTCATCGCTTAGCGGTATAATTATTCAGACATTGCTTTAATACATAGTATAATAATCTTTAGAAAATTTTTATTTTTCACAGGAAAGAATGAGGATAGTGTCGCTATTCTTGCAAGCGGATGGGATGGTTTCACTGAAGGAACAAATCCCAAAGTTTTTGGGATTCCTACAATTCCAAATGCTACTGATGTAGCCCAGAAATATCAGTTTATCAACCATTTTAAATCATGAAAGCTGCAATTACAACTAATTGCTTTTTGCTTCGACACAGCAACTAGTAACACTGGCTGGAGGCCAGGATGTGCTCCTTTAATTGAGAAGGAGATTGATTGTGCATCTTTATGTGCTTCTTGTCAGCACAACAATTATGATTTGCATATTGAACACGTCTGGAAGGCAGTTATTGGAAACCATAGTAAGCCAATCAAGTCGCTACTTAAAATGCTTCAGGATTACTGGGACTCAGTTTTCCATGAAAAAATAGATATTATTAAGTTTGAGTTTCCTGCACCGAGATGACCCGATCCATTGTCAAGCAAAAATTATCTTTAAATGGGCCAGCAGTTGTCTACAAAAGAGTTCATTTTCAAGAGAAGATTATCAGAAACTTATTGAACTGTTAATTGTTTATCTCCGCAGAAATTTACAAGATGAAAGGATTTTTTGGATTAAGAAACCCGGAGCTTATCGTCATGCTAGATTCAAGCACAATGAGCTATACTTCTTTAAGTACATAATAGTGGACCAACAAATTAACTAGCTCGACCAACACCATAAGCTTAAGGAAATAGCGGGTTTTATTGCACTTTTCCAAGCAAAAGCTTTTTTGCCATGTTGAATTTCCATCATTGCACCAAATGTTGATTGCCAGTATATCACTGACATGCAGTGGTATTGCAAATTTGACAGTACAGTGGCGGACACCGCACTCCATTTGTGTTGCAGGCATCTTTGATATTTAACTCAACAGTTAGTTGTCTTCATCTTGTTTGATGAATCTATTCCAGTGATCGAAAAATCTACCGCAGATTTGAAATTGTTTAACTTCAAAAAAAAAAATTAAGCTTGGAAAACCAGTATTTCCACAAATTGGACTGGATAAAGTTCTTAACTTTGTGTCGCTGATTGAACTAGATTCCTGGCTACTGTTTGATATACTTAAAATGAAACCTAATTAAATGGATTGGTTGCAACTACCTGTTGAACATTGAACAAAGATAAAGAACTATAACTACATTAAGAAAGTAGTCAAGTTTTTAGAAGTGGTTAATGACTGCGCTGAACAAGGAGTCAAGCTGATCCAAGATTTCAAAAACAAAATTAAATATCCAAAGCAGCTACAATACATATCATTGAGAACCATTGCAAATGGGTGTCTCTCATTAGAAAAAAGGAAAACTTATATAAAACATAATTTTTTTTTTTACTTTTGTTTTATAAACAATTTTGTATGTTAGTAGCATATTATTTCAGTCTTGTGTGACCCCTAAATATTTTTCTTTTAGCCCAGTTTTTTACCTGTAATAGGTTACTTAGTGATACTAAAAGTTCTCGAATGAATTTTGAAAAACTGACAGTGAAATCTTTAAAAATGTTCAAAAATAGGGGTGAAAACCACAGTTTACCCAAATTAGGTAACTGTTCTACCTCTAAGTAATGTTTGATTGTCCCAAAACTTTACAATAACTATTTTTGAATGATTATGCACCTCGCATAAAAAGTTTATCTCAAAGTTTTAAAAAAATGCGGAAACGGGACACCCTAATACTCATATTATCAAGGCATACTCATTTTTAGCAAAAGTAATAAGAATATGATTAATTACACTATTTTGTTTTCATATTATGTAGATAAATAAAAATAAAAAAATCTGTTAGACCTACATATCCAGATAAATTCAAAATTTGCCATTATCAATTAGCAGTGTATATTGGAAAAAAAAATTTATAAAAGTATTTATTAAGTATATAAAAGGTGCTGAGAACTAGATTGTTTTAATTATTGGTTACGAGATCAATAAAAGAAACTCTTAAACAGAAAAATAAACAAGGTTGGTGCGCAGAGAAACAGGTTCAAAACTGTATGGCTGACTCTCGCATCAGAATTTATATATATATATATATATATATATGTAAATATACATATATATATATATATATATATATATATATATATATATATATATATATATATATATATATATATATATATATATATATATATATTTATATATATATATATATTTACATATATTTATATATATATATATATATTTATATATATACACACATATACATATATATATATATACATATATGTATGTAAATTATGTTAGTGTATTTTACAAATAGAGTGCTCAATGTTCTTAAAGAACAGAGCAATAATTAATTAGTAAAAAACACTTATCTAACTTTTATCTTCGACTTGGAGTTTCACCATTGCTGGATCATCAGGAAGAGTATACATATATGTATATATATATATATATATATATATATATATATATATATATATATATATATATGTATATGTATATGTATATGTATATATATATTAGGGTGGTTTTTTTTAAAATGGACATTTTTAAATCGCACAACCTCTTATTTGGTAAGGTCTGATATCAAAAGTATATAGTTAAAATTTTTTTGCAAACTGAAAATGGAAAGTGGTCCCCAAAACCCTATTTCGGAACCCTAAATTGACCAAAATTTGTCTAATACCTTAATCTTGTAATTCTATTTTTATTTCATACAAAATACTGCTATAAATTGATCTAAAATAATATAAAGTATTAGAATGTTACAACATAGATAGTTCACAGAAGACTGGAAAGTACAACCAAATTTACCCCCTTAGCATTATTTACCAAAAATCGCTCCAAAATGCATATTTTGATTTCATTATTGAAAAATGAAGGGAAAATAGGGGGGAGGGGGTATCATATAATTATATATACTAAATTTCTATTATATTATTTCTATAATAGTAAAAAAGTATAAAAATATTACTTAAGAAGATGGCTGCTTCAGAGAAGGCAACACCCTCAACTACAAATGTTTGGCTAGTTGTTCATATTCTCTCAACAATAGATGGGCCGAGTCAGTTGCCAACAAGTGGTGTTGCCCTAAGTAGAGTTTTTTATGAAATGATAATCAAAAAGTCAACTCTTTCAATACCCTGCAACACAGTTGCAGATGAAGTTATGATTTTCTGGTTTAAAGCTAATATTCCAACTATAGCAAAGCCTCATATAGTTGCTAAACTTAAAAGTATTCACAAGCAACATGTCCAAGTGTCTAAGCACAGAAGTAGAAAATCAGCAACTCAACATAGCTATCAAGAAAAATTCACTGCCAAGATCAATCCACTTTTTGATATTGCCCATGGTGAATGGGATTGTCTCATCAAGATAAATGAAGATAAACAATTTCTGATAGACCAGAGAGGTTCCCGAAAGATGTTAATGACATCAGAAGACTTGATGTATAAGAAAGCAGTTGTTAAATACAGAAAATACAAGCTTGAAGAAAAAAGGCGCTTTGAACAACATAAAGAAAGATTATATCTACAGATACATTAATGGATTGCAATTCAGATTACTCTTTGGATGAAAATTCTGACTGCGATATGTCAATTCAAACACAAAAAGCTTTTAATCGTCCAAATAATTCAAAACATTCTACTATGGGCACTAGTCATCTCTCGATTACAGTATCCAAATGTTGTATTCTTGACAATCAACTCTTTCATGCAGCATTAGACCGAACAAAAATAACATCACGACAAGCAATGATGGTTGTCACACCAGCCCTAGCTGCAATCAGTATTGATGTAAATAAACATTTTCACGTTCCACTCTAATGGAAGCTCGAACTACATCCCGTGAATCTCTTGCAATAGCAGTAAGAAAAAATTTTCAACCCTTGGTTCCACTAGTTGCTCATTTTGATGGTAAAGCGTTGTTGAATTTTGTTAGAACCAGATGTGAATGTCTGCCAATTGTTGTATCTGGCTTGGATATTGAGAAATTAATAGGGATCCCTGAGATACCTGCTGGTACTGGCGCTCTAATGGGACAAAAGGTAGTTGAGTTCATTCATGAATGGCCTGGCGTTGAGGAGCATCTTGCAGGTCTTTGCTTTGACACAACTGCAAGTAATACAGGAAGTCATAATGGGGCAATAACTCTCATACAGAAGTCAATGAATCGAAGAGTTTTGTTTTTAGCCTGTCGACATCATATTCTTGAAATCTGTGCAAATGCAGTGTTTGATGCGTTTTTTGTTTCAAAAGGACCAAACATTGAACTTTTTGGTAGAGTGAAATCCCAGTGGGAGCTAATAGAAAAACCAAAATTTGAACCACTTGAAAGTGATAAAAGCGGAGCTGGATGCCTTAAGTTTGAAAAAGAGTGGCTTGTATCTCGAAAATCCAATGTGGTGGAAAATTTGAAAAAATACTTAAAGGAAACGCAACGTGATGATTATAAAGAATTTGGAAGACTAGCTCTTCTCATTTTGGGAGAAAATAATGATACAACAACTATTTGCATTCCTGGGGCTTACCAACGTGCAAGATAGATAGCTAAAGGTATATACTATTTAAACATTTTTGGTTTTTGTCATCAGTTAAATATCACAGAGAAAGAAATAGGGATTTTAAGAAGAATATGTCTTTTCATAACCACAATATATGCATGTTTCTGGTTTTCAGCACCTCTCACAACAGAAGCACCAATAAATGATCTCCTTTTTAAAGTAATGGAGAACTATTGTCAAGTTGACAGCAAAGTTGCAAATGGTATTTAAGTGAAGATCTAGTTGCTCTCCCATTATTCAGTGATAAAATTTCTGTTAAAGAGAAAATGGATATTGTAAATGTCTTATAAAAAGAACCATTACCAGGTGACAATAGAAGACTTGCTCCAAACAATTTATACATATGATTTATACATTCTCTAAACTTTTTATAGCTAACTTTGTTACACAATGCTCAATGAACTTGTTTGACTCTCTCAATCTACCAAAAGAATTCTTGACATCTTCTCCTAAAACTTGGGCTAATCGTGATGACTACAAGTTTGCTTGTTAGATAGTTTGTGCCATGAAAGTGGTTAATGACTGTGCAGAACGGGCAGTTAAATTGGCCACTGACTTTAATGAACTTTTGACAAAAAATGACAATCAATGTCAGCTTCTCTACCAAGTAGTTGAGTATCATAGAAAACATTTTTCACCTAAAGCTACAAAGAAATAGTTAAGCCATAATCATTCCAAATAACAACAATTTAATCTATTCAAATATGCATATATATATATATATATATATATATATATATATATATATATATATATATATATATATATATATATTACAATAATAATATTAATATATGGTTATTGTTTTTCTGTTATATTTTAGTTTAGTTATATGTCAAGGTTTGATTAAATTATGTATGTTATTTCATCCAAATAATTTTAAAATTTGTTATTTTTAATATGTTTTCTTGAACGCATAAGAAAAATTTTAATTCTTTTAAAAGTTTCATTCACATGGTTTTTTGTTATTTTTAAATTTATAAATTTCAATTATGGCTGAGGTAGAAATGGCTGGTAGAGGGACACCATTTGGGGCATATGGGCCACTGGTACTCACAATTAAAAAAACTGAAGAAATGTTAAAAAAGGGACCTTTTTTAAGTACTTATAACAGCTTTTTGTATCTTCCCTTTTCACCAAGTTACCCCCACTATATACATTCATACACTGATTGTCCCAAAACTTTACAATAACTATTTTTGAATGATTATGCACCTCGCATAAAAAGTTTATCTCAAAGTTTTAAAAAAATGCGGAAACGGGACACCCTAATACTCATATTATCAAGGCATACTCATTTTTAGCAAAAGTAATTAGAACATGATTAATTACACTATTTTGTTTTCATATTATGTAGATAAATAAAAATAAAAAAATCTGTTAGACCTACATATCCAGATAAATTCAAAATTTGCCATTATCAATTAGCAGTGTATATTGGAAAAAAAAATTTATAAAAGTATTTATTAAGTATATAAAAGGTGCTGAGAACTAGATTGTTTTAATTATTGGTTACGAGATCAATAAAAGAAACTCTTAAACAGAAAAATAAACAAGGTTGGTGCGCAGAGAAACAGGTTCAAAACTGTATGGATGACTCTGGCATCAGAATTTATATATATATATATATATATATATATATGTAAATATACATATATATATATATATATATATATATATATATATATATATATATATATATATATATATATATATATATATATATATATATATATATATATATATATATATATATATATATATATATGCTATATATATATACACTATATACATTCATACACTTGTTGTCACCCTAAAAATAAAACTGGTGCACGTAACACTGGCAATAGTTGGTTTTAATACATTTCAGAAATTTATCATTTTCGATAAAAAATGGGTCTTGAAAGAGCTTAAGAAACAGGTCCGGGTCCTGGCGCCCTGAGGGTGCGGTGTGGGAATAGGTCACTGCTATATACATTTGTTTTATTATTATCACCCTAATAAGCAAAACTGATGCATGTAACAGTGGCACAAGCTGATTTTTATAGATTTCTGCAATAAAGTATTTTAGACAAAAATGGGTCTCAATAGGGCTTAAAAACAGGTCTGGGACCTATCATTTTTAGGGTGGAGTCTGGGAATAGGTCATTGCTATATACATTCTTATAATTTTTATAACCCTACTAAGTAAAACTGATGCATGTAACACTGACACTAACTGATTTTAATACATTTTAGAAACAGGGTTCTGAAGGGGTTACAAAGCAGGTACTTCCCATCATCAGTTTGGAAAAAAAATTATCTGTGAACTTTTTTAATTGAACCTCATCAAATAAGAGGCTGTGCGATATCAAATTAAAAAAATAATAATAAAAACCACCCTAATATATATATATATATATATATATATATATATATATATATATATATATATATATATATATATATATATATATATATATATATATATATATATATATATATATATATTTATAAATATATATAATTTAAAATGTGTTAATAATCACTATAAATAAAGTAGTTGTCAAACAAATAAACACTGCATATGAAATATTTATTTCTTTTATTGTTACTGTTAAGTAATTTTAATAAATGTATACTAAATTTATGTTTAATTTTATTTTTTAGCACTAGAGGCCTTTCAAAAAATCATCAGTAGTGCTATTTTTGTTATCAAAATAAAATTTTCCTATTTTTAAACAGGAAATACGTTGTTTAATCTTTATATAATCAATTTTTTATTCGATTTTAAACAGGAAATGTCAATTAAAAGTGTCATGTTTTTGTCTGTGGAGATGTTTTTCATAGGAAATTAAATTTTTTCTTTTTTGAAAATCTTTTCATTTTTGAGTTCCAAAAAAACAAAAAGTTTTATAATTCTATAATTGTATTATGTGCAAGTTGGCAACTATAAATATGGTTATCAAATCTATCTGTTGATTTTCGGGTTCCACAACTAGAAATATTTCCATTAGTACGAAGTCTTAAATTATTAGTTTTTCCGGTGTATGTTGTTTTCTTATTGCAAGATAAGCATTTTAAATAGCACATTTTTATTATTGCAACATACAAATTATAATTATTATATCGATGTCAATAAATAATTTGATGCAAAAAATACTAAAGTAGATTTTTTAGGTCATTTAGCGAGTGTTATTATCAAGTACCATTATTAGCAACTTATTCAGAGTTTCTAGATTTATATGAAATGTGTAAGCTACTTCTTTAAAACATCTGTAAAAATTATATATTATTATATAAAAAAAGTTCTTAAGCCTTAATAAAATAGATAAAAGCTTTAAAGTTCTGGATTACAAAACATAAAGGTGTAATAGATGAAAGATTTATTCCAGAATTTATATAAGAATCAGCATCTTTTATTTTAAAAAACAACAACTTTCTGTTTAATGACAAAATGCATCACCATAATACAGGAACAGCGATGGGTACTGATTTTGCTCCAGATGCGTGTCTCACAATTGGGTTTTTTAGAAGAAACAAAACTTTTTGCTAAAATCTTACCTTTTCCGATCAAGAAGTTAATGATATAAAACAGTTTTATTATAGATACATTGATGACAGTTTTATAATCTAGCTAAAACATTTGGATATAGTAAAGTTCACAAATTCTTTAACTGAAATAGATAATTCAATCAGTTTTACAACAGACCAGGGCAAAAAAATTATAAAAGATGGTAACAATGTATGTGCTTACAATATGAATAATATTTTGAAATATTTTGTTATATTTGAAAATAGCAATAAAATAAAAACATTTATTATAAAGAAACCAAATACTCGTGATAATTTATAAAATTCATCATCTTTATCACATAAAAAAGGACATCCCTTTTAATCTTGCTAAAAGAATAATTGTTTTCACATCTAATTACAAAAAGGAAAAACAATTAGCAGAACTAAAAAACATGACTAAAAGAATGTGAATATCCTGATAATAAAAATATTATAGAAAAAACTTTTCACAATGCAAAACTCCAAGGACCAGCTCCCAAAAACAAGTCTAAAGAAATCCCTTAATTACAACTTTTTATAGCAACTATAATTGTCAACCTTTTATAGCTGAAACAAATCTTTTACTTAATCTATTTTTAAATGAAAGAGTAAAGGAGGTTTTTTCAAATATCCAGCCAGTAATTGCATTTAATCAACCACCCAATCCATTAAGAATACTGACCTCTGCAAAATTCCAGTTAATTCATAAAGAAGTAGGATTATTTAAATGTAAAGATAATCGTTGTAATATATGCAAATTCTACCTTCAAGAAGTTAAAACATTTATAACATCAAATGGTTCCATATGGAGCATAAAGAGTCATATAACTTGCAATAGTAAAAATGTAATATACTATTTAAAATGTTTTAATAAGATTTTAAAATCTTACAATAAGAAAACTGCATACACCGGAAAAACTAATAATTTAAGACTTCATACTAATGGACATATTTCTAGTTGTTGAACCCGAAAATCAACAGATAGATTTGATAACCATGTTTATAGTTGCCAACTTGCACATAATACAATTATAGAACCTTTCTTCCAACTTTTTGTTTTTTTGGAACTCAAAAATGAAAAGATTTTCAAAAAAGAAAAAATTTAATTTCCTATGAAAAACATCTCCACAAACAAAAACATGACACTTTTAATTAACATTTCCTGTTTCAAATCAAATAATAAAATTGATTATAATATTTATAAAGATTAAACAATGTATTTCCTGTTTAAAAGTAGGAAAATATTATTTTGATAACAAAAATAGCGCAACTGATGATTTTTTTGAAAGGCCTCTAGTGCTAAAAAATAATATTAAACATAAATTTAGTATACCTTTATTAAAATTACTTAATAGTAGCAATAAAAGAAATAAATATTTCATATGCAGTGTTTATTTGTTTGACAACTACTTTATTTATAGTGATTATTAACACATTTTAAATTATATATATTTATATATATATATTAGGGTGGTTTTTTTTTTTGGTTTTTTTTGTTTATTTGTTTGACAACTACTTTATCTCTCTCTCTCTCTCTCTCTCTCTCTCTCTCTCTCTCTTATATATATATATATATATATATATATATATATATATATATATATATATATATATATATATATATATATAAATCATTAATAGTGAAATAAATTAACTTATTGAGTTAATTTATTTCACTTGTTAAATGCAGACTTTAGTTTAATGAGTGTGGAATTTTTTTGTTTTTTTTGTTTTTATAAATAGTAAAAGTAAGATTAATTTGTACATACCTACATACTTTTTGCTTGCTACCTACATCTACCTGCATACTACCTGCTTACTAGTAAAAAAAAGTTAATGAAGTAAATTTTATTTTTTAGTAGACTTATTGTTTTCTATGATGATTATTTAATATGTAGAAAGATTATATTGCAAGTATTCGAAATAAGCTATATGCAGGTTTTACAGGTGACAGTAATATTAAAAGTTCTTTGATTGGTTGCACTTCAGATAAACAGTAATGTTATATAGAATTTATTTTATTCTATTCTAGGTTAGATATTGAATTTTATGAAGATATTTTAGATGCAAATGAAGAAATTGATGATGATATTATTGATGATGAAGATGATTCAAATGGTAATATTGTATAGCTTTTCTTAAGATTCTAGAGTTATATAGTTGCTTATACAAAAGTTATGTAGTTGCTTAAACAAAAGTTATGTAGTTGCTTATACAAAAGTTATGTTGTTGCTTATACAAAAAAAATTTTCTAGATGAAAATAACTGGAGAAATGACTATCCAGATGAAGAAGAATACAATTCATCTATTGACGAGGAATGTAAGAGTAAACTTTATTTGTTTTTTTGCTTGTCTCAAAATTTTTTGTGCTGTCAATTTTTGCTCAACCTTGTTTTTGCCCAAAACCTAGGTTTTGCTAACCTAAAAAACAATGATGACATAAAATCTAACCTAAAAAACAATAATGGTGTAAAATCTAACCTAAAAAACAATGGTGGCGTAAAATCTAACCTAAAAAACAATGATGGCGTAAAAACCTAAAAAAGTTTTTCTTTTTTTAATCACATTTTATGATTATGATTATTATTTTGCAACATTTAAAAATAAAATAATAAAAATAATAAAATAATTTCATGCAATATAATTGCAACCAAAACTAATGTTAAAAAATAAATGAAAATGATTTAAATAAGATATACAGCTTAGTTTGTTTATTTTTCATAATATCTATTATATTAAAATTTATTATATTTGTATAATATTTATTATAATAATATTTATTACTTAAATTTAGCTATGCTAAAATAATAGCAAAAGATTGTTTTCTTTAATTGTAAGTAAAGGTCAGCCTTTGTTTTTTCTAAATTATTGAATTTTAAGAACTATAATTAAAATAAAAAAGAATAGCCAAATAGTTTTAAAATTTTTCATTTAAGGATTGGTATAAGTTGATAGTTTAAACCATAATGGGATAAACTAATATAAAAGTTGATGTTTTTAGTAGTTCATCCCATTGAAGCTGTATTGTTGACAGATTTGAATAATATGTTAATAATATTAAACATATGTTTGAATAATATACTCAAGCATATGTTTAAAATTTGTATTTGCTTTTCAAAACTTTGCCCACCAATTACCATCTTTGTTTGAATATCTGAATAAATTTAGAAGTTGCTTGATTTTGGTCCAATTAAATCAGTTAAACATGCACTCAGCTTCAGAAGAGGGAAAATTGTGGAAAATTGTGTTTCATACTTTTAAGAGTTATCAATTTTGAAGTTGTGAAAATTATCTGAAAATAGTAAAAATGGTGCATCAATTGTGTTTGTAACCTACGTTTTCACACGAAATTTTCAACTTGAACTTTCTTAATACTCCTCTTCATACTTGTTTGTGGCACATTTATGTACAGTGTACTGTGTACATTTTACATAAAGGTATAAAGTAGCGTTATTATGTCAAGATTATAGTTACTAATTATATAAGTATAAAATTATTTATATATAAATAAAATTAAAATAAAGTTATTTGAAAAGTGCATTAACAAATATATTTCTTATGAAAATTTTTCTCCTCTCAAACTTTGTATTTTAATAATTTTTGAAAATCGTTGAATAAGGAATTATATGAAATTTTCCATGCATTAACTGCAGGATTTACCTCTAGGTTTAAACAGTTTGTCCTGGTCTACAATTTTCCATGAAAGGAAACGATTTAAGCCCTTATTTTAAATTCCTAAACAAATTTTGAATTAGCTTTACTTTTCATATCGAAAGGAATTTTTCATGTTTGAAAAATCAATCTTTACATATTTTTTTAAATTGAATATAGTAGGAACCCACTTCATGTTGACTTGTTTTAACATTGTATATGTAAATAACATTTTCACTTAAACACTTTTTCATTGTTAGCAAATATGCATTAAATGAATAAAATTAAAAATATTTGATAAAATTTTATTGTTGGGTGAAGTAATTGATGATGCAAATGTTTGGAAGACAGCTTTTAACTTTTGCAAATGTTAAGACAGAGGACAGCAAGTTAACTTTTATGCTCTTTCGATTAAAAATTTCATGGGATGTATACTTAATTAGTAAGTTGACCGCAATGCAACCTTGTCATGTTGCATAGAGCGCTTTTGCAGCACTGTGGGGTTTTGTTGGACTTTTGCAGCACTGTGGGGTTTTGTCTGACTGGTTCTTGGTGGCATTTAGGCTGTCAACATTTACAATCTCATCTGGTAGGTAATTCCAACTGTCAACAACTCAATTTGTGAAGAAGTTACTTCTTTTGTTATTAAATTGAACTACTTCCTTGACCACTTCTATGGCCATGGTGAGGCAAAGAATGGATCAGTGTGTGGTGCAGGTTAACAGTTTTTTTACCAGATGGCACATCTTTGGATTTAGTGCCATGTCTTTAGACTTTCTCTAATATATTTATGTCTTTAATTGTATGTGGGGTTTGTTTTTTTGTAATTCACCTCCCCAAGGCCAAGAAGGCCACTACAGTTGAGGAGGTGACTTGTGGTTATAACTCTCTCCCAACTCTGTAATAACTCCAAAACACAAACCTTGACGAGATAGCAGATAGCAGTGCATACCTAAGTGTTTTGTTTGAGGTCTTTGCTAATTAAGATACCTAAATGTCATTCTGATGAGCTAAGTTGTCTTAACAAGTTAAGTTGAGTCAACTTGTTGACGTTGAGCATTGTATAGGTATGCTTTTTATTCAGACAACCAATGTAAAGAATTTTGCATTTAGAGATGTTAAGCCACATATACCATACCCTTTTCCACTTAGTTATAAAGTCAATGTCATTTTGGAACACAATACAGTCATTCTGTTTTTCACTGAGTCAAATTGTGGCAAGCAGTTTAATGTTGCCAACAAATATTTTACATATATAAAGATCACAAAAAATGTTGGTCCTAGTACTGACCTATGAGGAACACAGCTGGTGCCCAGTCCAATGCTGCTTTGCATAGGATTTCTCTTAATTTATGGTTGCATAGGAGGAATTTCACCCATTATAGATTTTGACTATTGATTCTGTACTGGTTCTTGTTTCAGGATCAGGCTAATATGTTGAACCTTGTGAAAGTCCAGGTAGAGCAAGTCTACCAACAATTGATTAGCTGATGCTTTTGCTAAATAGTCCATCATTTCAAAGTGATTTGTAATGCATGACTTACAGGGAACAAAACCATGCTGTTCTTGTGTAATAAAATTGCTGTTTACCAGATGCCTTAGGATTGGCAATATTAGTGTTAAAACTTGATAAGTTTTAACTCTAATATTGCCAATTTTATTAAAAGTTTTGGCCAGTACCAGATTAGGCGCTGAATTGAAGTGTCTTTCAAACTGTTTGTTAAGAATATTTGCTTGTTGTTATTTGTCAGTTGTTATTTGACCAGAGCTGACTTCCATTTATTAACCTTGTTATGGCATAGTCATGATTTTAGTTTAGATAATTGCATAACTTCTTTGCATATCCAAAATTTGTCAGTTTTTAGTTTAGTTGAGATCTTATGATTGGAATCAACTCAACACGTAGTTTATGATAAATACATATCACATAGTTTATGATAAATGCAATGATCTCCATCCAGATATACCTCCTCATTGACAACATCTACATTAATAACTAGACTGATCAGTTCTGCCAATGGTACTACTGAAGCAGCACCATCAACAGCAATCTCTCGGACAACTCTAATTACCAATAGATTACTAATTAGTTCTGCCAAGGGCACTACTTCAGTAAAACCATCCACATTAACCTCTCAGATAACTATAAGCACCAATAGTTTACCAATTAGTTTCGCTAACAATACTATAGCAGCACTATCCACAACAACCTCTCAGACAATTATAATCACCAATAGTGTACCAATTAGTTCCACCATCGATACTAATACAGCAGCACCTGCGGTCGATGGTGCTGCTGTAGTAGTATCATTGATGGAACTGATCAGTCTAGTTGTTGGTGTAGATGTTGTCAATGAGGAGGTGTTTGAATGAAGGTCATTGCATGTGATAATTTTATCAATAGATAGCTATTGTTTGATTGATCAAATTTTTATTGGCTGTGCTCTTCCTTATGTAACAGGTGATAACTAAAAAATGAGAATAATTCTAACCCTCTGAAATCAAACCGCAAAATTCAAAAAAAGAAAAGTATTCTTATGTTAAACTATACTCTCTTTGTTTACAATTTTATCATATGTTTTGTTTTGTATCAGCTAATTCAGTTGTGTTTAAAATGCTGTCAAAACAAGATGTACTACAAGCACATTGTAAAGTTCTATCAAATGCATGAAAATCTCAGAAAAAAGTTTACTGTGAATCATTTTAAAACTGAAAATGTTCCAGTTTCAACTATTTACCTTATTCTGGCATCCTTAACAGCAAATCGTAAAAGTGATAGTGAAAGACCAGCTAAAATAATGAGCAAGAGGGAACTTTGTTTGCTTCACAGTGCTTTCAGCAAGATGCTGCGGAAAAGTTCAAGTGTACGCAGCCTTATATCTGCAAATTGTGGAAAAAACAAGGAATTGTCTGGCAAAAAAAAACAAGAGCGCCAGAATACACTGAGCAACAAATATCAACCATGAAATCTCAATACCGCTGGATGACCTGAAATTACTCTAGAAAATGTTTTGTTTTAGATGACGAAAGTTACTTCCCCCTCTCCAAAACGCAAATTCCAGGAAATGATCGATATTATGCAGATAAAGGGTCTACAACACCTACAAAGTAAAATACAAATATAAACACAATTTTGAGCAGAAAGTGATGCTGTACATTGCCATATCTGAGAGGGGAATTTCCAAGCCATTGTTTAAGCCAAATGGTTTGCCTATTAATCAAGAAGTATACCAAAATCAATGTTTGAAGAAAAATTGATTCCATTTCTTTAAAAATATCATTCAGATAACAATTACTTGATTTGGCCGGATAAAGCATTATCCCATTATGCCAAAAAAACACAAGTCTTCTTGGAAAGCCAAAACATCCCATATGTACCAAAAAACTACAATCTGACAAACTTGCTTCAGTGTCGCCCAAATGAAGATTTTTTTGGATATTTGAGTTCGTTAGTATACAAAAACAACTGGAGAGCTAAAAATTGTAAACAATTGATTACCCGAATCAAAAGATGCATTCATCAAAATCGATATAAATGCTGTACAATGTTCCTGTTACAACATCATGACAAAACTGCATCGAACTTTTTTTTTTTTTTTATTAATTCACCTCCCCAAGGCCGACAAGGCCACTACAGATGAGGAGGATACTTGTGATTATAACCTTCTCTCAACTCTATAACTCCGAAACATGAACCTTGACGAACAAGGCCGCTGCGTAGAGAAACAAGTTGAGTGCAGTACTATCAAGGACATGGTGGGAATCGAACTCGGAACTTCTCGCTTATGAAGCGAGCGCTTTACCACTACACCACTACCTACAAGCTGCTGATGATGGAGCATATTTGAATGTTCATTAATTTTTTCTTAACGATAAGTGATGTACCTTTATTTAAAATAGATATAATTTTCATTTTCTAAACATTTGTTTTTGTTATTGCCCAATATGAAAATTCTCATTTTTTAGCACCAATTTCTTCTACTATCTTCATTGCATGACTAAAATCCTCATTTTTGTTTTTCCTTTTTTTTCTTTTGTTACTGTGCAAAAACAGAACAAATGGTTATAACGGTATCATTATTTTTGTTTTACCTATGTTGATAAAAGATTTTTTCTGTGTTCCATTTTTCATTCAAGTTCTTTGATTTTAAGCTTTTAGGGTTTTGTTTTCATCATTTAGGATTTGAAATGGTCTGGAAAAACATTTGAATCATTTGTGATGTTTATTGGATGTGTCTGAATGATGACCTGACCCCAGTCTTTTTTGTATGATTGCATCAAGTGCTTTTAAATCGATTGACTAAGATGTTTTGTCCGCCAAGATGCTTTTTTTTCTTTGGTTAAAGAAGGGTTACCACCCTAAATAACAGTGGATTACCTTTTTATTCTTTTATAATATTAACCTAATTAACACAGATAGAAATTAAAATTAAATTTTCTCCTGTATATGTATTATTATTTTTTCCTGTAAATGTAAATTTACATATATATATATATATATATATATATATATATATATATATATATATATATATATATATATATATATATGTATATATATATATATCTATATGTGTATATATATATATATATATATATATATATATATATATATATATATATATATATTTGTAATAATAAGGTACATTACATGGGTTTTTAGATCACACTGACACCTCAACTGAGGAGGATGATGCTTGCAATTATGGTGAATACAGAAACAGGTAAGGAATTTAATTTGCATCATTTAACTTTTGCATCCAATTCACAACTAACTTACAAGTTGCTAACAAGTTGCACAGCTGTGGTCAATGATTAATGAATTCAAATCCACTATGATCAATGCAAATGCTAAAGCAAATATTTTTTAACCAAAATAAAAAAAAAAAAAAAATTATAACTTAAAAAAAAAAAAAAAAGATAAAGACTTTAAAAGTTATAAGTTTTTACTTCTCAATTTTTTGTTGATTATTTTTTATATTTGTAAATTGAGTTATACTATAAGTTGTAATTTTATGAATTTTTTTTTTCATTATGTTTTTTACAGTAAATTTTTTAATTTTATTTATGCTTTTCATAGAATTTCTACTTTTTGTTTTTGTATTAAATTTTCTTATTTTAGTATATTTAGTTTTATAAAAATGGTAAACATAAAGTATCTACTTTGTTTGGTTTAGTAAAAGCATCTAGTGTTTTTACAAATGTTTTCTTAAAACTATTTATGCTGCATGAAACTAGAACAAATTTTATTTTAAATAAAAGTTTAACATTGCATCTACTAGAAAAACAAAGTTTTATTTACAGCAAATTGGGTCCATTGGACCCATGTGAGCAAGAAGCTGTTATAAAAATTATAAAAAAAAAATAATTTTTTTTTTTTTTTGTATATAAATATATACTTTTCATGAAACAACATGTTAAACATGGATATATAAGACAATCAAGAGATGTTCTATTTTCGAAACATTCCCATTTTAAAAATTAAAGCGTCAAATTAAGATGTCAAACTTAAAATAATTTTAAGTTATTTTATTATTTGATTAGCTGCTCTTTGTACACATATACACACATATACGTTATTCAAAAATATATATATATATATCGTACACCCAGATCAGGGGTGCCACAGGTCAAAAGTTATGGATTTGAGTTATGAATATATATATATATATATATATATATATATATATATATATATATATATATATATATATATATATATATATACATATATATTCATATAAAAAGTATATATATTCATATATATATATATATATATATATATATATATATATATATATTCATATACAAAAAGTGTATATATATGAATATATATATATATATATGAATATATATATACTCTTTTTTGAGTGATCAATGTAAAATAAAATAATCACAAAATAGATAAATAAATAAATAAAAGGTTTGATGAGAAAAAACAACTTTTTTACAGTACTTAAAGTTTCATGGCATTTTGGGCACTCATCAGCCATATATTTAAATCAAGAAAAAGCCGTTTAAAAATACAATTAAAAAACCGTTACAAAATTCAAAAAAACAATGGAATGAGTTCTGACGTCAAATAATAATAATAATAATAGCGATAGTAATAATAATAATAATAATATGGAAAAACATCTTTTCTAATTGCCAGTGTTAAATTGGGAAAGAAGGAATCTGTTTTTATGTCTGCACTTAGACAATCTCACTCCTTCATTCAATAGATTAGTATTTTTATAATTTAGGATTTCATATTTTTTGGTGAGACATAATTTACAAGATTTGGATGTCAGATTATATGCTTTACATCGCGTGAGAATTTTCCACTTAACTATAGGAACTAAATTAGCTTCCTTTAATATTCATACCTGCTTTGAGAGTTTAGTATCATTTTTGTATTTAGATATGTTAAAAGATTTAATATGATTAGCGTATCTTAATTTAAAAGGAGCCTTACTTATACCATTGTAGGATTTTTCATTAGGAGATGAATCATGATTAGTAGTGGTTACAGTTGCTTGATATACAATGTTGCTTGTTAAACATTTATTTAACAAAGGGCAGAGATTTTTATTAAAGCAGTTACAGTTTTCTTGATTAGGGTTTATCGTTGCATAAAATGTATTTGTTGTTCGAATTTGTAATAGATTTTACACTTGGCATACAACTGTAGCTAACTTTGACTGTGTTCCTGTTGAAGACATTATGCAGTTTGTTATTATTAGGAAAATGTTTGTCAATTAGTTTATAATATATATATATATATATATATATATATATATATATATATATATATATATATATATATATATATATATATATATATATATATATATATATATATATATATATATATATATATCTGGTGTGGTGATTATGGCTACACTCATGATACAGTTTTTTCTTGCTATATACCATTTTTAAAACATATGATGTTATGCTGTCACAAATGACCCAAAATTTGATACCATATTTACCAGGTTTACTCGAAATGTATTTTTTAAATGGACATCTCAGAATGCTACTAACTGTTCATCTACTGCGATGAACCAATCAAGAACATAAGCATATTGCAAATTTTTCAAAAGTTCAAAAACTTCTCTAATTGGTTCTAGTTTATCATTTGATTTTTTTCTTCTAAGCTCAGAAGCAAGTCTAACAACACGCAATATGGTTGTGATTTGATTACGACTCATACCATTAAATAATTTTCTACCATTTTCTAAACCCCACAATTTTGATATTTCCTCAATTTTTAATTTATTAACTCCAATGAGTAATTAAATATATTGACTACAAATTTTTTTATTTCTGTGATATCTAATGATTTTCAGTTATTGTTGTATACTCTATTTCCTTCTACATAAGTCAATTTTACAATAATTTCGAGAAATGGTTTTCAGAAGTAAATAAGGAACGATGATGATATTGAATCAGTTTGATGATATGCAAATCTTGTTGGTTCTGGTTTTTCATGAACATTATTAAACTGAGAACACCTATTTCATCGATTTGCAACTTTGTTGGCATGCCATCTTTGTAAGTTTTTTTAAGAAAGGAAATTTTTTGTGGTACTTAAGCTTGCTTAAGCATTAGCTTGCTTCAACATAATTAACATCATAGTCATAACATATATCATTGTCTGTTTCATCTTCACAAAAAAATTATCCCCCTCTTCATCATCTGTTGATACCTTTTCACTGTCATTGCTTATATTGTATTCTTCACTAATGTCTTCTATAAATGCTTGTTCATATCTTCTACAAATTTCTTCTTCAGACTTTCTATTCATTATCAATATTATTTACCTAAATTTTAATAAATGAACAACAGCAAAAAATTTAATTTTGAAACCATTTTATGTGTGGGTTGGAACCTTATGATACGAGGTAAAAAAAAAAGTGTCAAAGTAAAAAAAATTTTTACATTGACCCAAATAATATTAGAGAGAATAATCCAGACTTTCGTCCAGATATAGTGTGCTGTAGCATGTTCTCTTTTTCTGTTTGATCTCCACTATAAATCTTATTTAATATTGAAAACGATATGTTTATGCATTCCTCTGTTATTTATTTAAGGTTATATTAGAAAATTGTATATTTTTGTTTATTTCAACATGACATTTTGATCATGTAACCATAATATTTTTTTTAATAACCTAAAGTCAATCTCTGACAAAAGTCATGGTACATCACATGGTATCATTTGTGAAATTCAGACTAGTAATTTTTATTTAATGTATTTTTGTTGCATTAGTTCACCTGGTTTTTGTCCAGATCTTGGCAAACTTTTGAATACTCCATGCTTTTTAGTTCTCCCCAGAGTATCTTGAACAATTGATTTGGGCATAGCAAGCTGTTGTACTATTTCTCAAACTGTTTTGCCTTCTTTTGAGAGCACTTTCTACTTTTCACCATGGTAACGGTCGTCAAAGGACTCTAAATGTTACAGAAATAGAAATTATGATTTATATGACTTTTACTTATATTATCCTAAGCTACTAGGATACTTATAAGCTACTAGATCTTATAAGACCCTTATTGAAGATCTGGACCAAAAATTAGCAGAAAGTAACTGTCCAGATTTTTTCCACAGTAATTTTAGTTTTTCTTACCAAAAGAGACATCTACCTAGTGTAGTAAACGTTTGATTGTACACTTACTGCTTTTCGATAGCTACAAATATATATATAAAAGTATGAGGTTTTGTTCATTTAATATAGAATTATATCTAAAAATAGTTTATCTATTATATCTAAAAATAATTACCGTAACTGTGATAAAAGCTTTGAACTTGTATCTAAATAATGTCTTATTATCAAAAAACCTTTAGTTTAACAATAAAATCAACCCAGTTTTGATTATAATGCATTTTAATGTGCCACACAGGTAAAATGGGTTAGTTTCAATGGGGCGAAATGGGGTTTTCTCCATTTTTTCCCCGAATTTACAGTTCTTTTAAATCATGTAATGATACATGTATTTGATGATATGATATGATATGATAATGGTATGATAATGATACAATGCTTCTAGCTTAATAGTAATTTTATTCAATTAAACAGACAGGTAGACTTTTAATATTATAACAGTTTTTATACTTTATAATTAGGACCCTGCGAATCGATTCGATTCACGAGTCAAGTGTCGCTTTGATTCGAGATTTGATTCAAAAGAAATGATTTGACATTTTCAAATCTCTTTTTTTTTGTGAGTGTTGTTGTTTTTTTCAGATATCCAACGCTAAGATGCTATCAAAATATTTTTACTTATCTCAGTCAGAGTAAAGTAATTGTAATACTGCTTCCAAACAACCGCTAAAAAAATATTCCGGGCAAAAAAAATTTTCCAAAAAGATTTTTTTTACCCGGAATAATTTTTCAAAAAAATGTGCTTAAATTTGGATTTCTTCATATTGTTAATTCGACTCGTGATTCGATATGATTTGTAAATCAATACCTGCTTCAATTCGCGATTCGATTCGAAACTAAAAATGCCGATTCGCGTGGCCCTATTTGTAAAATATTATATTCTTATATAGGTCTATTTATAAAATATTATATTCTTATATAGGTCTATTTATAAAATATTATATTCTTATATAGGTCTATTTATAAAATATTATATTCTTATATAGGTCTATTTATAAAATATTATATTCTTATATAGGTCTATTTATAAAATATTATATTCTTATATAGGTCTATTTATAAAATATTATATTCTTATATAGGTCTATTTATAAAATACTATATTCTTATATAGGTCTATTTATAAAATATTATATTCTTATATAGGTCTATTTATAAAATATTATTTTATAGGTCTATTGGCCTACTAGCTAGTAGTGCTACTAACATGTTATTTTAAACTTTATACCTTGTTAAATATATAGCCTAGCTATATATTTAACTTTAAAGTTGTTATAGTTTTAGGCAATGGCTGGCTATAATATTATAAGTATGCATTATTTTATTTAAAAAAATAATTTTGCTCCTAGCATGTAGCAAAACGGGGTATTATTATTTTTTTTTTAAAGTTCAATAAATTAAAAAGTTTACATTATATGGTGTTCTTGCTTTATTACAAGGTTGTCAATGTTGTATTCTTTTATTTTCAAGTAAATTTGTATTAATTTTGGTAATTTTTGTTACTCTAGAAGGGGCTTAGGTACTTAAGTACCCTGTTTTACCCCTGTTTCCCCTAATTTTTCTTTTCACATAAGATATAATAAGGCATCCAATTGTAAAAATCCTAAAATAATTCTCGACAATGAAGACTTTTTGTACAATAAAGTAAAATGTTAAGTTAGTTGAAATGAGAAAGTCTTTTAAAGCTTTTATTGAATATAAATTATCAAATATTATTAGTATTCAGCATTACTTAATGCTTTGTGAAAAGCATTTTTTAGCTTTCTAAATGTTTAGAATGCATTAAAATAGATTCTATAATGGAGCTAATTTAAAAGAGATACAAATAGAAATAAAGTTTTCCGGATTTTTTTAGATTCTTAGGAATATATCCGTAAACATTCAACGTCAACTAACAAATTTTCATGTTGGCAAATCATAAATACATATTCTGATTTAGCTGTTTTATAAAATGATCATATACAATAATTTACCTCTTAACTTAATCAACTTATATTATAAATTTTTATTTATCTGACTTTTTTTTTAGACGAATACCTATGACTCTATATGAAACGTCTGACCAAAACGAATATTTTGAGACTGTAGCTAGCAGTGATGATGACTTGAGTGGTTAAAATACCTCCGCTTTTGGTTTTAAAAAAACCAATGGGAATCGATAAGTTTTCTCTCAATGTCGACAATGGCTTCATTTTCCTCGACATTTACAGCTGAAAAAGTTGGTATATTGTCATGTCTAAAATGTCATTGAATTGAGTAAAGAAAAATTTAAATAGAACGCTTTTTTATAATAACTAAAATTATTATATTTGAAGAAATCCGTTAAGTTCTTTAATTTTCTTATTTCTTTTTTTTTTTTTTTTAACTGGTTATTTTATAAAACTGAAAACAATGCTATTTATATGCAGATTACTTGGTAAATTATGATTGGTCTGGATTTGGTATGGGGTCTTTAAATTTGAATTAGCATTTAGAATTGGACAGAAAGAAGCTAAAAGTAATAGTTATAGTAAGTAAGCAATAATAAACAATAGTAATAATAAGTTATATATAACAATAGTAACAATAATAAACAATAATTATAATAAGTTAGCAAATATCAACAATACTTATAGTAAGTTAACAATACAAAGTTCCTCCGTGAAGTCGATATACATCTAAAATTCAAAGTTATTTCTATCAGTTTGATTTTTTGTAGAGCTATAGTTTTCTGAGTTTTTTTATTGTCATTACTAAGGGCAATTTGTAGATCTTAAAATAAATTATATTGCATTATTTTGAGAAATAAAAAACTATAATTTTTAGATTTAGCAGGTCTTCAACTTAATTTGTATCAGCATCGCAATATTACTACAAGCACCCTATAAAAGTAATAGTAAAGGAAGATATTTTTGGTTCTTTCCCTCCCTCTCTCATTTTTCAGTCAAAATCGAATAAATTTGAGGAGTATATTTCCCTAATTTTAAATATAGACAGTAAATAACAACATTTAACATAAAATGATTAATCATACCATAGAAAATAGAAAATTGAAAAAAAAAAGTTTGTTTTTGGGTCAACGATTTTTTTCTTTTTTTTTTAACCTGTCTTCGCTTCCAACAAGGCTGCAAGCAACTACTAATTAGAGTTGGAAGTTACTGGAAGAGAAGAGATGAAGATTGTAGAGCAAGATAACGATTGGCAGACGACCTAAAGGATTGCAAATTGTATGTATCAGGAAAGCAAGATGAAGGAAGCGAATTTCAAAGAACTGATGTTCAAGAAAAAATACTAGAGGAATTAGAGTTTTTGGAGCACTTAGAAATAGTCACAGAAAAAGGATAAGACTTAATTGAATGACGAGTCAAACGAGAATAAATGTTAGTAGATGGCACAAGTAACGCTAGTTTTTTAGAGCAGTGCCCATTATAGTAGTTGTAGAAAAGAGAAAGAAAAGCAACATTTCTTCTTATCATTACAAGAATAAATTATAGTATCATTAGCGAACAATGCCACCTTAAATGTGAGAATATCTGGAAGATCGTTAATGTAAATTAAAAAGAGTATAGGGCCAAGGATTGAACCTTGAGGAACCCCTGAAGTTACAGAATAAGAAGAGTGCTGTCCATCGAGGACAACTTTTATACTACGATTTGAAAGGAAGGATTCAATAATCTTAAAGATGTTACCAGATACACCGTAAGAAGAAAGCTTATGGAGAAGACCAGCATGCCAAACTTTATCAAAAGCTTTAGAAATGTTAAGAGCGATGGCCTTAACCTCTCTACCTTTATCTAATACACGATAAAACTTATTGGTTATTACTGTTAGCGAATCAGCTGTAGAACGAGAAGATCGAAATTCATATTGATGATCAGAGAGTAAGTTATTAGATTCAAGATGAGTGATTAAGTGTTTGTTAATTAAAGATTCAATAACATTGCTTATGATAGGAAGAGGACTAATGGGGCGATAGTTAGACGAATCAGATCGCTTTCCAGAATTTTTGAAAATAGGGATAACAGATGCCGCTTTCCAGCAGGCTGGAAAACAAGACTCTGATAAACACTTGTTGAATAGTTAAAATACTTTTGTCAACTGGAAGACGAAAGATTTTTACCCAAGGGCCATCACGAAGAAAATCACGGAAAAAGTATTAGTCAGCTTTAAGGTAGTTGTAAGAGGTATGATGATAGAAGGATTCAGATGATGAAGATGATTGAGATAATAGTTTTAGAGAGATCAAACCATGATCAGAAGCACCTAAGGGTGAATGTGGAGAAACTGAGCACTGACTAGGATCAGAAACAAGGCATAAGTCGAGTAGAGAAGGTAAATGATTCGGGTTTTCTGGAAAGCGAGTTGGAAAGTTGACTGTTTGAGTTAGGGATTGAGAAAGGCAAAAGTTATAGGCTTTTATGTCTGCAGAGTCACTGACACTAAAGCACATAAAAGAATAGTCTGTGAATTCAAACCTAGTTTCCCGACAAATGATAAGTTCTTACGAATGTAAATGCTATTTGTAATGTAAATCATTTTTAAAAAGTGGGAATTTCACCACTGGATATTATCTTTTTTAGAATGTTTTTTTTTTCATAAGGAGGACTCCTAAATAGTTGAGCGAGGGATGCACTGGTATAGGGTGAGTACACAAGCAAATATTTAGCCGTTTTAAATCAGTTTCAACTTTTGAATGCACATAGCAAATGTTGTTTGTAATTGCTTCTTTCTCAGAAAATATGATTAGGTTTTAAGCATTTTTTGAAACTTACGTGCTTTTCATTTTGTCGCTATGTTAATTTTTTTCACTTTATGTTACGTATGGTAAATACGCTAATTTTTGAGTTTTTAATAATCTTTTAATTATTTTAGACTTAAGTTTAAACCTAAAACTGCAAAAAAAAAAAAAAAAAAAAAAAAACGTTAAAAGTTGAAGGTCTTTCGTTACTTAAAAAAATATTTCATTTTTGAAGAATTCTTTAGTAAAGAGTGAGATTTTGTTGTAGAATTAATTTTGCAAAAAATTAAATATTTTTTAATTGCAAGTTTAAATGTTCAAAAATGTTTAAAAATTCAAAACATTCAAACAAGATCATCAAGAATATTCTAACTTTAAATAAATTTATGTAAAGTACGCATACGCTTCCATCATTTTAATGAATGCGTTTATTAAAATATCGACTGTTATATCAATCGATAAAATATTGACTATTATCAATCAATATTAAAAATGTTAAAGTCAATATTGTAAACGTTTAATCGACGTTAAGCATATAAAATTTACAAGTAAAAACCAAAACAGCTTCTGACTTGTAAAATATGTTATTTTGTCTAAAGGTGAGTTTCCACT
>NC_088925.1:28590000-28755000 GCF_038396675.1 Hydra vulgaris | reverse complement strand
TATAACTCAATTTCCGATTTTCAGAGTTTTGCTGGATATTTTTATAACATAAATTACCTTCGCGTTATTATTATTTTTAAATGAAGTTTCACAGTTGTCTAATATGAATTTTTATTAAAAAAAAATTTTCAAACCTTTTACGATTTAAAAACTTCGTTGCGAAAAAAAGTAAGCAACTTTTTTTACTTTTTTCAAGTTTGATTAAAAATACGATGCACCTAAAACTTTCTCTGACGACAAGACAAATATTTAAAAACATTTTACAAAAGTATACAGCTTTAAGATTTTTTTTTATCAAAATGCTAATTCTATTTGCAGACAACGTTAATGCGATTTTTTTCTCTCTCTCTCTCTTATCTCTTTCTTAGTTATTAATTAATAAAAAAAAACAACTAAATAAATAAAAAATTATTCCAGAAAGTTTTTTGTGTATATATGGAATCTTTTTCTATTCATTTATTTTTTTCTTTATATAATTCCTAAAATTTGCTTCTTAAAATTTGATACAAAAAATATTGTCTTATGAATCGACATGAAATGACTTTTATGCTTTATTATTTATCTAACTCGATTGATAGTTCTTCTTCATCGTCACTTTGTAGCAATCGTTGGACATCTTTGCTTACGTTTTTTGTTTTTTTCAAATCAATACGCATTGATAAGTTTGCTCTAACTAAAGCATTTTTCTTTGTGAAACAAAACATTGTTTTAAATGTTGTACAAATAATAATATAAATTACTCCAAAGAGAATAAGTAATGAAAAAATAATAGTGATGGTGACTTGAAAAGGAGTTGTTACTTTTTTAGATATATACTTTATCCAAGAGTCTTTTCCGACATGTGAATTTGATTGACTGTTGTTAAGTGTTATGTTATATTGATTGTTTATTTTTATGTTGGCAATGCTTTCTTCATTTTTTTGGTGCGTTTTTTTTGTTTCTTCGTACTTTATAACATGTTTAAGCATTCGATTGACAATTGTCATGTTACTTTTGTTTATTCTAGGTTCTATTCCTAACATCCGACAAACAAGGGCGTATATATCCGTATTACCAATAGACTCTAAACTAAGATTTTTGACAAAAGAAGGTCCTTGAGAAATGAATAACGTATGAGTGGACTGATATTTACCGTGGAAGCCCATCATCACCTTTTTATTATCAACAATTCTTTTAGGATATATTCGCCAATGCTCTTCAGCAACTAATACAATTGGCATCGTTCTTTTTAAATATGAAAAATGCAAAGTATCTGGTAATTTTGATCCGTTGTATAATTTCATATGTTGACTTACTGTTTTCAATTTTTTGGTTAAAAATAGCAGCGTACTCTGGTCTTCAGCAAAAACAGACGTAATTGGGCCATTATCAATTATTTTAAAAGGGATGTGTAAATAATCATCAAGAAATATTTCTTTACCGCGTTGCAACTCAGTAAAACCAGCTTCTCCTGTCACTATAATATTTATATCTTTATCATTATGATCACTCAAATATAAAGAAAAATTCTTTACCAAATTATTAATTTCACTCATTATTGTTCTTGTTTTGTTTGATTTAAAACCATATTTTGATATAGTGAAATATGGCTCTTCAAAATATATACCTATAAATGTTGGTCTTCTATCTTTCAAATTTAACCATTTTTTTGCCTGGTCAACTCTCTCAGCAAACGGCATTACAAAACCTAAGTTGTCTTTTCCTGTCAGCAATTCTTCAAAGGGATCTTTATATTTACTGTTGTTGCAACTATACGTCACATTTACAGAACCGTTAAAGTTAACTTTGTGTGTTGGCCAATAACAAAGAGCGCTAAACTTTCCTTGTAATTGATTTTCTATCCAAACGGGATGAACATCTTTCCACCAAGACGAATTTTTTGAAGTTGCATCAAATATTTCTTTTGTTGCAAGATCCATCATGATGTTTGAAACAATCCCGTGTGTTTCTGGATAGTTACCAGTTGACATGGTGATAAATGATGGCAATGACTCGGTCTGAAACGCGTCAGTTTTTCTGCTGACAAAAATACCTTTATTTGCCAGTTCTTGTAAACCCGACATATCGAATTCTTTCATTAAATCCCATCGTAATCCACTGAATGCAAAAATAACAACCGTCGTGTTAAGGTTTTGCTTTGTATTAACATTTTCGGCATTGACGTGGAATGTACATTCAGACAATAAAATTTTACTTAGGTAAATGAGTATGATAATCATTTATGAGAAAAAAATTAAATTCAATAAAACAACTTACAATTTAAAAGGTATATGATGATATGAAACGTTTTTTATATTTACCAACAAACAAAGAGCATGTGTTCATTTTGTTTATTAAAAAACGAAAATATTATCTGCAAATTAACGCATCTCCATGGAAACTAACAAAAGTATTTATTTAGTACTTTTCTACCACGCCACATCAGCGTAATCAGACCTTGAAAACAGTATCATAAGAAGAAAGTTTAATCCACTTTTTGACCCGAAAAGATCATTATGGAGTATCATATAATATAACATTTTATATTGTATAAATTTTTGTTGTCTGTGAAAGAAATTTTGAGTTTTAACACTTTCTATAAATACTCTTACTTTTTTAATTTTTAAACACTGTTTTTAGTGTCGTATTGATAATGAATTCCTTCAAAGATATAAAACTTGATAACTAATAATATTGCTTAAAGTCATAAAGTTGCTGCTGGAAGAGATCTGCATTTGATATCTAATGCACGTTTTCCCACAACACAGAACGCAGTCGCTTATAAAGTAAATATTGTGTTAGCCATGGGTTTCTTGCAGCTAATAAGAAGAAGAATTTAATGGATACAATATTCACTTAAGTTATCAGTAAATGTAAAATTCTAAATCTTCAAAGTTCGAGAGTTATTTTCAATAAAACTAACTTTAACAGCTCAGGCTTTTGTTTAAATTCAAAATCAGACTGAATTGTTAAAGAGAACGCGAGAATTTGCTTAAACACTGAAACAAATAATCTGGCTTTCCTTAAGTCGTTCATATAAGTAAAGAACAATAGTGCTTCTAAAATGGAACCTTGGGAAACTTCATATGAAATGTTTAGAAACTCATTTGGATAATGATTGTTGCTGAAAACAAACTGTTTATGGTTAGATAAGTTACATCTGAACCATTTTATAACTTTGGCAGTTTATTCTATAGTATTTTAGCTTTTGATGTTAAATTTCATGATTGACTGTATCTAACAGGTCAATGAAACACTGCTTTTTTAAAGAGATTTTCATTTTATTTTATTTTTTACTTTAGATTTTTTTAAACCACTCGGGTAATTTTGACAGGAAGATAATTTCGGCACCCCTTCAAAAGACACCTAAAAATATTTATTTGTTAGAATATTAAAATTATAGTTGGGTATTGTAGCAAGATAAACAATTTTCCTAAAAATATTGGTTTAAACTTTTATTTTTACATTACAGGTACGTTAATTTATGATTATTAGCTTTTTCTTAACATTTTTACCTTTTTGAAAATGTAGGATAAATGATTTTTTCTCGGAATTTTTACCAAAATTTGTTATTTACTTTATTCAAAAATATAAACTGAATAAAATGTGAGCAACAATGAGATGAAATTCAAAGTATGTTACAAGATATACAAGTTTTCCCAAAGGACTGCTCTAAGAAGATAATTTCAGCTGATAAATAGTTTTTAATTTCGGCAATGTTGAGTTTGCCGACCTTGCTTTCTCTAAAACTAAAATGGAAATAAGCGTTTGAAATATTATGTATAGAAGATTTTGATTTTAGTAATTCAGATAGTAATAAAATAATAACGAGTTAGTAAAAAAGTGAATTCGTCAATGTTCCCACAATATAAATTAAATTTATGTCATATATAATAATATGTGTATAATAAATTAATAATACTTTATACAATAATCCCAGCGAACATTGACAGACGGGTACCGTATGCATATTTTGAAACCCTATGCAGGCTCAGAATAACCTTAGAATATCGCACTCTGATTCGTTGGTTTTGAAAGAGAGGCATGCGCGCGTACATTTAAAAATATAAAATTTATGCCATGCTTTCAGAATTTTGAAATAAACAGTGCAGTCAAAAAAGTAGTTTTCTAGCGTGATGTATTTTATTGTTTTTCAAGACAGCAAGTCTATTGAAATCTTGACGAGTGTTGATGTTCAATCCAAATGATGAATCAACGTTATTTTACTATTATTATTTTTAAAACAGTAATTGTAAACAGTTTACAATTACCGGTGTTATTTATTCATTTTCTTGTTATTATTTGGATTGTTTTATTTTTTATTTGTGCATCTTTTTGATCTTTTATGTCTACAGTTTTAATTTCCATTTGAATTCTTGGAAAATCAAAAAAATATAATATTAATCATAGCTCCAGCTGACAAGACTTCTGACCTCCTTTGCAATAACTCATCAGAATAGCTACATATGCACATATGTAGCTATTCTGACTCATATGTTTTGCGCCTACTGGAGTTTATATTAGGCCGTAACAAATGTTGGGGGTCCTTGGCTTACTCAACTGATGAACAATTTTATTTGTTTGACTATTCAGCAGTAGTTACTTGCTTGGTCCAAAAAAATGAAACCTTATTTAATAAGCTTTACACTACTTTTAGAAACCTTGATATTATTTTCCTCTTATTTGCTTTAAGGCTGATCTTTCTATGTTTTTCTTGCACCAGACAGATGAAAATAGTTTGGCAGATGTTGGTCAATTATGACCAACTTTTTAACTGCAATCTGAGCATTTTAGTGTCAATTTCATGCTGTAACTTTATTTGGCACTAAGATTTGCTTTAACTAAGGCATTGACCATAAACTTGTGCTTATACCATGTTTCATAGAATATAAATTATCTAATTAAACTAATTACAATCTTAGATTTTTTTGTACATTCTAAAGATAGCTAGTAACATATGAAGTTTTTTTTACTTTTATCTATTTTAAAAACTAACGCCTTCCTGCAACTGTTTGTTATTTCTCTGAACTAATATTTATCTATTATTATTTTTGTCATTTTTTATTATACGTTTAATATTAATTTCTAAAGTATTATTTATTTCATGTGTTATTTTATTTTTCTTAAATTAAATTTTATTATTATTCTCATTATATTTATTATTATTATTATTATTATTATTATTAAAGGTATATTTTTTCCATAATATTTTTTATTATTTTCATAATTAATATTATTATTATTAATAATATTATTCATATTTTTATATACCCTTTTATAATACTCCTTTTATTGTCCCTCTTTAATTATTATTTTTGAGTTTTGTCACGTGTTTAATTTACTTGCAAAATATTTACTATTTTTAAATATCCTTGATGTAAAAAATTTCACAATTTTAATTTATATATCTATATTTAATTTATATAGTATATGGTATTGTATTATATTGACTATATGATTTAAGTATAATTTTTGTTTTTTAGATACCAACTGTCAGTTATAACATTTCAATAAAAATAAAAATTGTGACTATTATTTATATCATGATATATTATCAATTATAATTGTATCCTTTGCTACTTGTATTTGATTGCAACCAAAAACAGTGACATCTATCAGTTAACTTCAAGAGTTGTTTATTTGCTTTTATGGTTGCTATTACTACTACTATTTGACATTCATTAATGTCAGGATTTTGTTTTTTGTTATCAAATAGCAACACTGGTTTATCTTCACTTTTGAAACTCAAAATCTAATTTGTGAAAATCATGGTGGAGAACCGACTAAGTAACCTTGCTATTGTCTCAATAGATTCGGATCTTATGAAATAATTATATATTAAAAATTTTTTAAAATACTTTGCAAAAATAAAATAATAAAAATTGTAAATTATTCAGAAATTTTTACTCAGTTTTATATTATTTCGTATTATAGTAATGTATTCTTCTGTGTTTAAATGAACAAACAAAAATGTTAATTTTTTTCAGTTTTCCTTCTTCTGTTAATAACATTAGTAAAAATAATTTAATAATATCAACATGTAATGTATTTTCATATTGCAAATGTGAAAATACTTTACATGTTCCTTTGCAGTTTCCATATAGTGTATGTGTTAATCATACAATATGTATGATGGCATACTTAATAAAAAATTGAAGCGCTTTTCGAATATTGCACAATATGGGCGACATAAATGCTGGCCTGGTTAAGGTCCTGGCATTATTTTGATAAAAAATGAAAAATTTGAAAAAATGTTATTTAAACAATTGAACCTTGTAAAATTCAATAGTAAATATCTTTTTTTAAAATAATACTGCAAAAGATTTTTGTATTGGTGATTTAACTGAGTAGTGTACATGACTTAATTTTAAAATTGATTTTTCTCAGTTTCTTTTTTTTTTTTCACGAGTAGCTGTAGGAAAACAATATCTCAATAAAAAATCATTATCTTAGCTTCAATTTTTCAGAATATGTTCATTATTCAATTTTTTAGCGCCTGATCCTAAAATTAAAAAAATTGATTTGAAATTACCCAATTAACTGCGTGGATTATCGCAAAATATAGTTTTTTTTTTACTATTAAGTCTGCCATTTTAGATCGTTTAAATTCTTTTTAAATATTCTTGGTACAGGCGCAAGTTACACTAGTATACTAACATTGTGCAGAATTTCAATCTTTAATATTGATGTTATCTAAAGATATTTATGTAGGGTAGATTAGGGTATTATGAGCACCTTAAGCGAAATTTGACTATTTTCAAAAATTATTATGCTGGATCCAAAATTTTTGCAAATAAACAATTTTTAGGGATCCCTACTCATCATCAACTTAGATATTTGTCCACCCGAAATTTTTTTAACAAAAACACAACGGTTGTAAAAAAGTAGGTAATGTGCTCATATTACCCAGACCACTTGGTAATATAAGCACTTTAAAATAGCTCAAAAACAACATTAATTCAGTGAAAAAATACCAACCTGACAATTAGAACTAATTTTTAGAACATAATGATTCGTTATTAACAAATCTTATCATTAAAAGATCAAATTTTAAGGCACTTTGTTGCAATGCTGCAGCAGGAAAAATCATTGTAGGTTTTTTCCATCAACACGCCATGCTAACTTGCTGCATTGGCATTTGTAAATATTGTAGCATTTTGGGCATTCCCTCAACTTTTTTACTTTACAAATGTTTCCAGTACATTTAACAAAGACTTTTTTCTTCTTTTTCCCCCTGCATTTTGCAGTTGTTTTCGAAGTTTTTGTTCTTTCATTTTATTTCTGTCTTTAACTAAACTCAAAACATCTTCAGCATTCTTGATTACCATGCACCTGAGTTATTTGTGTCGATTTGATTGATAGATTTAGATTTAGAATTTTTCAATCTCCATAGTCTTCATACGATTTTCTGCTCTATCCTGTTGCTTAATTGGTTACATATAGAGGGTTTTGTTGCCCATTTAACCCCTATATATTCGCTAAAATAAGCGTGAATGCTTCTTTGTTTAACGCATTTGCCTCAGTAAACATTTTGTCTTTCTATATCCGTGTTGAATACTTTTGTTTACCAGGTCTAATAATTAGTCATCCATTTTGATTGAAGGAATGACATAACATGATAATCAATTCTCAAACTGTCTCCATCTGTTAATAGAACAACAATTCTTTAAATATTGTTCTCTTTCAAGTAATCAACGAATTCTTTAACAGCAGCTAAAAGTGTATGGCCATTTGATACACCATGTTTTAAAGAGGTTGTTTTTGATTATTGATTTAGATTGTAGATTGAATGTAGATGTTTTTTTGTTGGCTGCTGATTCATTAGATAACATCAGGGTTGTTATTCAGACATTGCCAAATATCATTTAACACATACAGACCTCTCCTGGAATTGTAAGATGTAGCTTTATTAGTAAAATTATTTCAGCTTATGTTAGTTTAAAAAGTTACTAAGCAACACAGTTTTGTTATTTTTACCTTTAATGTAGTTAAATACGTAGTGAAACTAAGTTAAAGCAATTTTTAATGAAAAGAAATTTTATAGAAAATGTAAATTATAAGAAGTTTTACAGCTTCTACAGCAGCTGCTGCATTAAGTTAGTAAATATTGAAAACTAAAACAAAAACAAACCTGAGAATGACACGAAGGAATGGATGCTAACAAATTCATAGGTTTTTTTTGCATTTTTTTACATTGATCTCCTTTCGCAGCATAGACTAACCCAAATGAAGTACCATCAACATCATAGTGAATGAATTGAGGAATTACACCATTATTAAAAACTCTTGTGGTGTCAATATTTCCTTTCCAAATCTCTTCCTCAGTTTGCTCTGTTTATGTCATAACAGCAGCTGCAAGAAGTTGCTCTGCTAGTGCATCTAAAATTTAACTGATTAAATCAGTTATACCTATTTGCACTTTAAAAGGGAGGAAATAGCATTAAAGAAAAACACATTAGTATAATACAAAAGGTTAGATAAATATGTATTCTCTAGAAACATGACATAATATCTTTTCAATAACAAACAAACCTTAGTGATTGCGAACCATTTTCCTTGTAAAATTTAAGGTTCTATTGATTGAGACTTGTCCCTGGCCTTTGATTGCTAAATTATCATCTTTTGCATGAAATTGTAGTCAAAATGAACACTGAAATCTGAAAAAAATTATGCAAACAGATCATAATATAAAAAAATTTTTTTATTAAGTTTGTGTAAATAGAATTCACAAAACATACTGTTGATTCTTTAATGCCAATTTTGCAGCAGGTGATAGTGGCTAATATTTTTGCCCTCCACTCAACTTTTTGTTGGTGTAATCTCTTGTTTTCAATGTAACTAACATTATTTGGTCAATGGTGCTTTATTAATACCTTGCAAGCATCTACTTTTATTTTTCACGAAGCGTACAATTGAATTCTCTTCTAATAATATTGAGCAGTATTGTCGTTCTTTTTCTGTCGTTGTTTTACCATCCAGGCATCAATTTATTGTTTATCAATCTTTAATCAAGAGGAAAGTCCTGGTTTAATAAAACACTGCCATCTTACACCCTTATCTTATAATGTTATCCTGTTTGTTTTTTACATTTGTGTGCTTTCTTGCAAATACTACTTCTGCTTTACAATTTGGATTGAAAAACCTTGTTCCAAAACATAAGGAAAACTTAGTTTTCATTTTTTGAATACTTTAATATTTATTCCTGTATAACAAATAAAAATATGTCTACAAGTTACTACAACATTAATTCAAAGCATAGATAGCAAGAAAGTATTTCAGTTAGTCCCCATATGATATAGATATAAATGTGTAGGAAAAAAAATAAAAGGTTTGATGCAACTTTATAGCTAAGTTATGAAAAGTTTTCATAAAAAAGCTGAACAAAAGATTTTTTTCCTGTTGTCTTTTTTAATACTACTCATAACATTTTTCTAAACAATATTCCTTTATATAACAAATATAAAAAAAAAAATTTAAAAATAATATATTAATAATATATTATTTTTAAAATTTTAATATAAAAATACAAAAAACTGAAGACTAAGAGTATAAATGATATTTAAGTTAATTAAACATAAGTAACATTACCCTAAAAATATATGTATATCAATTTTTTGGTAAAAAAAGTGTCCCACAAATTTCCATTTATTAGTAATTTTTTCTAAATAAATATGAAAAACTTAAAACTATAAATTCAAAACAATGAGGTTGCAAGAAGACTTCTGCCAATAACCATACATTTAAATAAATACATAAGAAGATTATATTATCATAAAATAATTGTAATATTTTTAACATTAACATTTTTTAAGGACATGAAGTTCATATCAAAACTGAAGGTGACCTTTGGGCAGTTGTTATAGCAACACAAATAATGCGTCGTGCCCAGAAAATGAAAACTTCTAGAGAAATAGTTTTCATTGATTCTAGAAGTAGCGTTGACTCTACATGCTCCATAACAACAGTTGTCCTTACAGCAACATCAGCAGGTGCAGTTCCATTAAGTGTTTTGATACATAATGGACAATGTACAGCTTCCTATACTCTTGCATTTAGTCTACTTAAAGAAACAGATGGTGGACTATTTGGAGGACAATCGGTAGAACATTTAACAGTATTATATAAGCATTAATTGTTTTCTTTGTTCCAATTATCAATTATAAAATATTTTAAAAGTTTAGAGGTTTTATAAAAAAGTCTAGAGGTTTTAGTAAAGTTTTTGACACAATTGTTAGAAGTAAATTAATTTAAAAAAATAAAAATGAAATTGTTAGTTTTTTTATAGTATTCAAATTTAGCAATGACTGACGACAGTAAAACCGTAAAAAGATGCTATAAAAGTGGTATGGCCAGGTACTCATCAGTTACTTTGTCAGTTTCACGTAGCACAGACTGAGTGGAACTGGCTTTTGAAAATCAAAAACGGTGTTCATGCTAAAGATAGGCAAATACTTGTGAACCTATTTAGAAAGGTATTTTTGTATAAGAAACCCTTTAATTATATTTGTATATATATATAATTTTATTTAATTATATTTGTATATTTATTTTATAGGTAGTCTATGCTTTGACTGAGGAAGACTTAACAATTGATGTTAACAACATTCTAAATTGCAATCATTTTAAATTTATTAGGCGATTCAAATTTTTTTAAAAGGTGAGAAGAATGGACATCATTTGATAAAAAGAAGTTTATTACAAGAGGGCACCATACAAACAACTACTCTGAGGCTACTCTAAGGATTCTAAAAAACATTGTTCTCCAACGTTGCAAAGCATTCGACATTGTTGCTCTTGTTGATTATATATGCTTTGTGTGGGAGGTAAATTACCAAGATAGAATTTTAGAGTTTGCTCATAATAGAGTACCTTCTGCATCAAAAAAAATTCGTAAAAGACTTAAAATTAACTACGATGATTGCATTCAACCCATTGATGGTGTTAGTAATTGTTACACTGTGAAAAGTGTTACCAAACCACTGGAACTAGAATACGAAGTAAACATAGAAGTAGGTTTATATTCCTGTTATATTCCTGTTATATATCCTCCACCTGAGTTTTGTCACCCTCCTAATGGAGATAAAATAAAAAGAAGAAAAAAAAAGAGAATTATGTAAATTATTAATGAGTTGCTGCATAGCACTAGCCATATATATATATATATATATATATATATATATATATATATATATATATATATATATATATATATATATATATATATATATATATATATATATATATATATATATATATATATGGCTAGTGCTATGCAGCAACTCATTAGTAATTTACATAATTCTCTTTTGCTCTTATTATTTGTTCTACTGAAAAACGACGAATTTCCATATCACTATCATTAACTGCAGCTAACAGAATTTTTTCAGCATGCGCAAAGTAGCAGTTATTTTCGAGAACAGGACGAACCACAGCCTGATCTAATGCATCAAGTTCCTGAAACTGAACTAAGTAAAAGAAGTTGTTAGCAACATTTTGGCAAGAAGAATTTGATTAGATTTTGAACCAAGAGGGTCCGTAAAAGTTCGTAAATGAAATGTGTTACTCTTCTGAGAGGTTCAGATGCCACCTCTCTAGACATGTAGAGACGCAAAATCCTGTTGGCTTTCGTCAACCACCGAGCATGACTTATATTTCCAGGTAAACTCCTCTCAAGGAAATCAGTACCTGTAGAAGCCTGACGTCCACGCTGTACTGTAGACATGCTTTCAAAAAGTACAGTTGGTCTGTGCTAGGATCCTTCTTGACAGCTTCATCACTATCAGTCACCTTACCAGTAATTGGCAAATAATTAGCGACAGGCAATTCATTCGGATCATATTCTAGAGCTGAGCTAATTGTACCTGTCGATGTGGAAGGTCCTGTCGTTCGAGCAAAATCCACGCCTGCCAAAAACCTTCTAAATGGCAGCTCGTTACAGTGTAGAAGGCATACCAACCACTGTAATGGTCTACCTAAGTTCTCCTCAAATTTTCTTATGATTCCGTTGCTTTTACCTGTATTATTATTTGTGCCATCACACACAATACCTTGAATGCTTTCTACGGAGTTTGTCTCTATAATAACTGACATTAACTCCTTTGTTATATCAGCAGCTTTACTACTTTCAGGAGCTACATGATCGATGTGTATGTTTCCTGGATACGAGACAATACTATAGTGTTCTTCTTTTTTACTTCTTCTACAACCAAAACTCTCAACTAATGTAACGTCTTGTTTTCCATCAAAGACTATACAGCACAATTCCTTATTGCTCTGCATATGTTCTTCAACCAGAGTATCTCTCCAGAAATTTCTTTGTCGACGTAGCTTTGAAGGATCAAGAATTGTTGCTGAAGACAACATACTGAGGTCTTTTAAAACAGCATTAACAATAAGACATGTATCTCTGTTGCTAATTTTGCATCGATCAACTGCTTTACATAATTCCTTGTACTCGTTTCTGTTCTGCACTGATACTTTCTCTTCCTCTGATGTATAATTACTTTCAGATGTGTTACGCTCATCCTCATCAATATCTTCCTCAGTTTCATATTCAACCTCTTTTGACTGTGCTTCATCACACACTGATTTCATAAACTTGCGTTTTTGTCTCTTTTCCAGCCTTAATAACGTCTTCATATGATGGGATTTGATTTTCAGGAAGATCAACTAACTGTCCAAACAATGGATGTTTAGTTGCACTTCGTGTACACATACTATCCATATTTAATATAATTTTTCTAAAATAATAAAAAAAACTACAACAAGTTATGTTTACAATAAATAAAAGCTGTTAAAACAATTTTTCATAAGAATTTAGTCAATAAATATTCCAATATTTATACAGACTATAATATGTTTAGCTCTCTCATAAATAGGCCTACATGTTAAATGAAGTGATCTTTCTACAGTCTAAACTATAGCCTACTGTAGTATACATCTATATTAGCCTACTTGAATTTTACTTAGGTCTATTATTGCAAAGAAGAAAATAAAATTAAAAAATAATATATTAGATATTTTGCTTGTTTCTAAAAAATCCAGCACATGGTTTGTTGCTAATGTTGGTGACGTCACATGTAAATAACGTTATAAAATTTATTCCATTTCTTTTTTAGCACTTGTAGTTAGGTGCTAAACCATTTGCCAATGCATTTTAGTCAATGATTTTTAATTGGTACATATTTAGATTGATGTACGTATTTAGATTTAGATAAGACCACAGGGAAAAAAGGGCACATGTCACATTTTCCAATTATTTGAGTTATATCCCCTACTATATAAACATAGGCCTGAACTATTTTGCTAACAAAATAGTAAAATCCAACCCAAAAAAGGCCTATGTAATGCTACAGAAACACCCGAAGAAAAGGCATACAAGGGAAACTCTCAGACTTTCAAAAACAAAACTTCATTTATCTAAAAAGTGGAAATGTGTGACATGTGCCTTTTTTTCCTCTGTAGTCTTCATATATATACATAAATATATATATATATATATACATATATATATATATATATATATATATATATATATATATATATATATATATATATATATATATATATATATATATATACATATATATATATATATATATATATATATGTACATATATACCGCGTATGCAACTGATTTTTTATGTGTATTACACGTCTAAGAAATAGGTACTCAATGACAAGACTGACTTAAGTCTTCTGCGAGCTTCCTATGACTACAAATAAGTATTTCTTCTTATCAATCTTACACAAATTTTGTTTTTATCATATTTTATACACTAACATTATCTTGAAATGTGGTAAATTAACTTATAGTGAAACTTCTAAACTCTCCTCCAAAAAATCAGCAGATTATTTTTATTTATTGTATTTTTTATTTTATTTGGAGTAAAATAGAGATATATTTCTCGGATTATTTTTACTTACACGTTATTATCTTGTTGTAATTGGTATTTATTTTATTCACGTCTTGGAGTTGTAAGCAACTATATTTTTATTTACCACGTATGTTTTGAACTTTATATTTATGATTTAAATTTGTATATCTTTACTGCCAATCAGTGATTGGTAACTTGTAATTACTTTGTAGTTGTAAAATAAAACATGTATAAAAAAAAAAAAAAAAAAAAAGTACATGTAAGAATGATTATTATATTGTCAATATAGTTATAATGATAAACTATATTATTTAATATAGCAAACATTAAATTTGATAATACATAAAAATAATTATTATATCAAAATATATATATATATATATCAAAGTAAAATATATCTGTGGGACTTTATTATAACTACGATGTGCTTTATTTTAACTACGATGCAATTCTTTTTCATTAAAGTTACTTAACTAAATAACTTCCTTATGTTTATTTAATTCTAATTCTATACAAAAAAAATAAAACAGTTACTTTCTTTTTATAGCAACAAAGTTTATTTTGCTTTCAGCAAGCGCGCGCATGCTTCTCTTTTAAAACCAACGAATCAGATTGCGCTATTCTAAGGTATTTCTGAGCCTGTATAGGGTTTCAAAATATGCGTACCGTATGGTTTTTAACAGGGCTTTCGGAAACGGGATTTAGAAGGGTTTGCGTTCATGTTCCCAGACGGGTCCCGTACGGTTGAAAAATTAAGCAAAAATATTGATATCGGCCGCATCTGGTGATTATAAGGGCTTAGAAAACTGGGACTTTTACGGGTTTCCCTTTTGGGACCCATCTGGTGAAAATAATTTGCGGAAAAATCTATGCAATCAGACCATTATCGCCATTTGCAACTTACCTCGTGCATAAAAAGTTCTTACAATATAACGTATAAATTATAGTTATAATCGTTTTCTCGTTTTATGCTTTTTATGAAGTTCTATATAAAAAGTTGTTATAACTATTTTTATTTTTTATATATAAATTTTTCTCTTTTTCTTTCTTAAGTAAAAAGTTAAAAATTTTACAAAGTTTCACATGCAATTACAACAATAATTACTTTAAAGAATTAATTAACCTTTACCTTTATGAAAAGTAACGCCACAAGGAAATGCATATAGTATTATAAAGTTGGCGTGTGGGTTTTCATTATTGTCTTACTTCCTTGTGGAATAAACTTGCAAAGATATGTACACGGAGTTGTGGAACTTGCAAAATTTACAGCAAGTATTGGAACTTGCACAAAAAAAATTACAGCAAGTAGTGGAACTTGCACAAAAGAAATTACAGCGAGTAGTGGAACTTGCAATTTTTTTGATAGACGGTTCTAGCTTACATTCACGTCGTGTCTATTGTTAACAATGATTATTAAATAGTTTCATTAAGGGAATTTAATATCTTAATCATTAACTAAAAGCCAAGATGTAAACTAATTAAAATAGTATTATAAAAAATTTTTTGTTTTTAAAATTTTTTTTAGGTCAGAGGGGGAACCATCTATAACTATCACTAAGCATTATGTGATGTATTTTGAATTTTAGTAAAAGAAGTTTTTTACATTAAAGTTTATTATTTTAATTACATTTAAATATTTTTTTGAATCTCATTAAAAATATAATTTTTTTTAGGTTGTGAAAGAGGAGGGGGGGAGGGGTGTGTGATGACACGCCCCCTTCCCCATCTACACCCCTTAAAACAAAGGGTGCGCTACTAGTGATGTTGTAAAGTAGTAAAATATAATTTTTGATTTGATACTAGATTTCTTTTTAATTATAAAGATAAATATTTATAAAAAAAAAAAAGAGTCATTTTTGATAATAGGGTGTTTGAAACCATCACCCTAACATCCACCCAAAGACAATGATAAAATTTCTATATTTGACTGTGGTCTGATAGCTAATTACAAAACATCTTGTATATAAAAATTTACATTTTCATTAAAAAAAAACACTTTTTTATAAATATTGTTAGTCTTTATTGCCGGTATGGATGGTGATTCTGTGCCCCCTCTTGTCCCCGGATGCGCCCGTAATCTAGTAACCTTTATAAATTTGTAGATAACTTTTGTATCTATCTTTTGATACCAAGATATAAACTTTTGGATAAGAATTGATTAAGTTATAATAGTTTTAGTTAATAAAAACTTTATTTTGACCACAGTTTCTTCAACAAATCCTAATATCAAAAAATCGATACTTTAAACGTCATAACTTTTTGTAGGGTGGTTCAATTTTGAAAATTTTTTCACTTTTGGAATATTGAAATGAAGCTCTTTTTAATGATATATAACATCCTAGAATTTGATGAGTTTAAAAATTTCATGTAACATACCTATTTATATTAATTATTTGATATATTAATTTTTGGGTATCAAGAGTTTCCTGTATAATAAATAAATGAACTAACTTTATCGTAATAAAACACGCTATGTTTTAAACGATTCTTAATAATAATATTAAATTGCATTGAGGCTTTCCAACTTCCAGCCTGGAAGTTGTTAAGCTTAAATGCGATTTAATATTATTATTAACAATTGTTTTATTTTATCTTTTTTTGAGTTTTTGTTTTGTTTTGCTGGAAGTCTTCCAGCACTTAAATATAATATATAATATTTTATTTGTTATCAAATATAATATATAATTGATATCATTCTTTTCAATTTTCTTTTATTCATATTTATAAATACATATTTATTCATATTTACGATACATAAACAATAAATATTTTTTCAGAAAAATATTTGAAAATGTAAAACAAAAGTATTAATGCAATCATGAACAATTGCATAAGCAATTTATGAATATAATAATTTGAAACAAAATTCAACAAAAGAAATAAGAAATAACACTAAGCGGACAGCGCTACTGCAGTTTCTCTGGCGGCCCCCCCCCCCCCCCCTTTTTTTTTTTTTTTGCTGATTAGAAAATTTTATGCTGATTAAGAATCGTATAAAAACATAAGTCTGAAAACCAACAAAAAGTGCTCTAAATCGCTGTTGAAGTTTAAAAAAATACACTAAAAAACGCTAATATTCGCCATTTTTTCATACTCGGTTATAAATAAAATTCTTTTCAACGACGAATTTAAAAAAGCCTGGTTTCTATCAAAAATGTAAAGCAAAACTGTTAAAAAATGCTGAGCGCATCATTTTCTGATTTATCTATGGCCCTAACCCTAGCCCTGTCTCAAATCATGTACTTTTAATCGCGCCAATCCCTATTTGTCAGCCGATGTATGTGCATTTAGTTGTGCCAATCCCTATTTGTCAGTCGATGTATGTACATTCAATTGCGCCAATCCCTATTTTTCAGTCGATGCATGTACATTTAATTGCGCCAATCCCTATTTGTCAGTCGATTTATGTACATTTAAAAAGCAAAATGTTAAATTAATTTTTAAGAAATTAATTAAAAATATATAAAATATATCAATAAAAACATTTAATTTAATTTTGACGACAATAAAAACCGGGTTGCGTAATTAAAAAAAGATTTTCTAAACGATTGATTTCAAAATGTAAACTTTGATGTAAAACGTTTTTAAAAAATGGCTAATACTAGCGTTTTTTAGTTTAATTTTTTAAACTTTAACAGCGATTTAGAGCACTTTTTGTTGGTTTTCAGACCTATGTTTTTATACGATTCTTAATCAGCATAAAGTTTTCTATCATAATCAGCAATAAAAAAAAAGAAAAGGGGGGGGGGGGGGGGGAAACTGCAGTAGCGCCGCGGAAAGTGCCAAACCATTTTGATTTTAAATGACTTTTTCAAATCTGTCTCAATATCAATTTTTTTATTTATTTCCATGCGGGTCCCAGACAGATCCCGCGAAAAAAGCCCCCATGTGTCCCGTACTAGATTACCGGACAAATCCCATACGGTACCCATATGTATTGGTTGGCTGGGTAAACTTTAAAAAACAAATCTTTTTTTAATTCTTTCTTTTTCCAACCTATCATTAAGATTTTTCTTTTATAAAAAAAGTCTTTTGTAAAAAGTCTTTCGTAAAAAAGATTTTAACGTCTTATACAGAAAGACATTAAAGCAAATTTTTTTGATGCTGTTTTTTGCTTTGAAGTCTCCGATTCCTATCGTTGCAAAAAATGGAATGACTTCACACCGAAACGTTTAAACTTTTAAAGTGATTTTAGATTGAAACGTTTCAAGTTTTGAATAAAGTCGTTGTTTATAAATTTTTTTACGACTTTAATCAACGCGTTGATTAAATGTTCTTCAAAAAATTAATCATAGAAATAGTTATAAACGATTCAAATTAGTAAAAACATTTAAGATTCAGTATAAAATAATGTAAATTTTGATGGTTTACTGTGATTTACGATAGATGTATTGTACACAGACTTTAAAAAAGCTTTTGATATTGTTTCGCATAAAAAGTTATTATCCAAGTTATTGACTTACGGTATTTCTGGTAAACTTCTTAAGTGGATAGTCTGCTTCTTAGCTAACAGAAATCAACGAGTGGTTTTAGGTGAAAGTATGACAGATTAGGTTGATGTCCTTAGTGGTGTACCACAAGGGTCTGTTTTAGGCCCTCTCCTTTTTCTGGTATTTATAAATGATTTACCAGAAAATTTTATTAATGAATGTCGCTTATATGCTGATGATAATAAGATAATTGCACCTATTTCTTCTCAAAATGTTTTTTTTTTTTTTTTTTTTTTTTTGTTTTTTTTTTTTTTTTTTGCTATATAAATTTATTAAAGTCGTAAAGCATAATATAAATACAAATAGCAGGGGCAAGAAGAAGACATAATTGGTCTTATCACCAAGCCCCTTAGTCTATACCGTAAATATAAGACAACAAAAATTTAAAAACGTAACACTATATAATATAAAAGATTTTTATAAAGACTTAATAGAATAAAAATCATCGGTCCTAAAGTCCTACTTTAACTTTTTGTTTTTGTGTTGGTTAAGAAAAATTTTAAAAAAAGAAAAAAAGGAATTTGTACAAAGAAACTATATTACTAATAAGCAAGCAAGCAAATACGCATAATCCTGAAGCTTTCCTTTTACACCAGCATATACCTTTAAATATGTGAATAATTCTTATAAACCATAATTTTATATATATATATATATATATATATATATATATATATATATATTTTTATTTTTTTTCAAGCCTCATTAAAACTTCAGAAAAAGTTGAGCGCTACGTCGATCATCTGTAGTTTTTGCTTTAATTTATTCTTAAACTCATTTAGCATAGAAATTGTTTTAAGTTCATTAGTTAATATTTTATTCCATAATTTCGGCCCTCTAGTAGAAATTGAAAATTCGGTCGCCGCAAAATAACTTTTGGGTTGGATATAACTGTTATTTGAAAATCTGGTGAGATATCTATTCTGATTTATTTTGAATAATGGGTAAAAAATTTTAGGAGATACATTTTTATTAATTTTGAACATAAATATAAGAACTTGATAGACATTTAATTGATAAACATTCATTATATTTAAATTAACAAATAATGCTTGGGAGTGTGTATAACGGCCCACATTGGAAATGATTCTGATTGCATGCTTTTGTTTATTAAATAGTTTTTTTATTTTATTTTTATTTGTACTGCACCAAGCAATATTTGCATAATTAAGATGGCAATGAATGAACGAGAAATATAAAAGCTTTAAGCAAGTTGGATTTAAAAAAGGCTTAGCTCTGCATAGCAGGCCTATGTTCCTTGAGATTGTATTTTCGAGATATTGTATGTGATCTCTCCACGTCACATTTTCATCAAGAAGCACGCCGAGAAATTTAAAAGTGGTTTCTCTTTTTATGTCCTGATTGGCAATACAAAGTTTTGGAAGTTTCAATGGAATTTTATCTCGGTCATGAAAACGATGGAAAAAAGTATATTTTGTTTTGGTTACATTTAACGATAATTTGTTTGCATTAAACCATTCAGTAAGATTTAATAGCTCTTTGTTTACTGACTTAAACAGAATATTTATATCATTATGTGCATAAAATAGATTTGTGTCATCTGCAAATAATATTGTATCTAGTTCGGTACAAGCTTTGCTTAAATCATTAATAAAAATGAGAAATAGGAGTGGCCCTAATATAGATCCCTGAGGAACCCCACATGTTATGTTCATATTGGTTGTTTTACCTTCATTATAAGAAATGTATTGTTTTCTATTTGACAAATAGCTTTTAAACCATGCAATATTTGTATGTTTAATACCATAGTTTTCTAATTTTGTTAGTAAAATGTAATGATCGACAGTGTCAAAAGCCTTACTGAGATCAATAAATACACCTAATGTATATTTATTTTCATCAAATGATTTAAAAATATCATGAACAAGATGAACAATAGCCTGATCAGTAGAGTGGCTCTTTTTAAACCCAAATTGCTTACTATAGAGAATATTGTTTACATCTAAAAAGTAATACAATCTTTTATACATAATGTGTTCTAATAACTTTGAAAAGCATGATAGTATGGAGATAGGCCTGTAATTGGAGACACTAGTCTCATCTCCTGATTTTAGTATAGGTATTACCCTTGCAATTTTAAGTTTATCGGGAAAGATTCCTTGGTTTAAAGAGAGCGTAAATATATGCAAAAGCGGAATTTTAAATAAGGCATTGATTTAATTACTACATTACTGCTTACATCATCAACTCCATTACCTTTATTTGGTTTAAGTAAGTACATGGCATCTAGCAATTCTGTTTCTGTTAGCATATTATTGTCCATTATATTATTATTAGAGTGTAGGTATGATTTGAAGCAAGTTTGACTTTTATTTATTTTTGATGCTAAACTTGGACCTGTGCTAACAAATGCATGGTTAAACGAATTAGCAATTATTGCGTCGTTAATAATTTCACAGTCATTTATAATTAGTTTTTTTGGTAAACAACTATTATTCATATCTTTTTTACCTATAACCTCTTTTATTATGTTCCAAGTTTTTTGTATATCATTTTTGTATTTTAGCAATTGGCTACTATAGTAAAATTTTTTTGAGCGCTTTACAATCGTCACAAAAAGGCGATTATAGTTTTTATAGTTTGTTTCATTTTTAAAAGTCCTTTTTTTAATGAACTTCTCATACAATCGTTGCTTTTTTTTCGAAGATTTTATGATTCCGGGTGTTATCCAGGGATTTTGTAGAGTTTTTGATTTAATAAATTTAGTTGTTATTGGGAATGCTTTATTGTAGTGACATTCAAATATATGATAAAATTTATCATAAGCTTCATTAACATTTTTTGTTTTCAAAACGGGTTCCCAGTTTGTTGTCGATAAAAGGCTAATAAATGTCACAAGAGAAGCGTCCTTAATTACTCGTTTTTTAGTTTTTACTTTTTTAGAAGGTTGATTTAACGATTTTTGTGCTGTTATAAAAACCGGAAAATGATCAGATATGTCTGTAATAAATATTCCAGTTTTAATTTTTACGTTTTTGAAATTATTAATTATAATTTGATCAATTGAAGTAGCAGTATTTTTTGTAATTCGAGTAGGTTTATTTATAGTAGGAATAAATCCATTTTGAAACATAATATTGAAAAAAGTTCTGACGTCTTTGTTTTTGTTGTATTCAAGTAAATCTAAATTCAGATCGCCTACGAAGTAAACGCATTTGCCACATAATTCTTCGCTTATAATTAAGCTTTTAATTTGTTTGTTAAATGCTTTTTTATTACCAGAAGGCGGTCTGTATATGACGTGTACAACTGCGTTCTTGCAAGTTTTGTTTACAACTTCTATTGATAACAATTCAAAATCATGCGTAACAGCAAAATAATTTTTGCGTAGTTTGAAATCTAAGGAGTTGTGGATAAAAATGCATAATCCTCCACCTGTTTTTTCAGAGTCTCTAATTTGATGCAAAACTTTATAATTATTAAGTTGAAAATTAGAATTGTTTTCAATTTCCTTATCGCGGCACCATGTTTCGGTTAGGCATATAATTTGAAAGTTAATTTTGACACTGAATAAAAATTGCTTAAATTTCTCAAAATTTTTTTGGAGGCTCCTTATATTAAGGTGTAGGATAGATAATGCAGTTGAATTTATGTCAGCAGTAATACATGAGATATCTGAACTATAGTAATAAGGACTTATATTTAATAATCCCTCCTCATCATTATAAAATTTAATATCTGATTGATTTTTTAACGGTATATATTTGTTTATTAGGAAAGGTTCAAGATTATTTATGTCAATATTAATCAGAGCGCTATTATCAAAATTATTCCTAAATAATCGATTAGTTTCCATTTTAAAAATATAAATTTAAGATAACAAATATAAATAAAAATAAAAAAAATAATAATTACTATTCCTTTCGAATCCACTCTCGAACGATTAGTTTATCGTAAGATATTATTGCAAACTTGCCAAGCTCTCGTTCCTTTTTCATTCGCTCTTTTAGATCTTTTCTTATTAATATTGTTTCTGTGCAGTAATCTTCATTAACGTAGATTTTTTTTCCTTTTAATTTTTGGACGTTTTTTAAAATAGCAACTTTATCTTTATAATTTAGAAGTTTAATAACAACTGTTCTAATCTTTTTCGAGTCTCTAATCCCAGTCCTATGTGCCCGTTCAATTTTTATATTTTTCAATCCAAGTAAATCTTCGAAGAATTTTTGCACTTTTAATTCAGTCTCATTCCAATTTTCGTTTTCACTTTCTTTTAATCCGTCAATTCTCAAGTTATTTCTTCTTGAGCGGTCTTCTATGATTCACAATTGTTTCAAATGATAGTTAATAAACTTGAAGAATGGTCTACAAGACGGAAATTAGGATTAAATTTAAAAAAATGTAAAATTATGCACTTTAGTTCAAATAATAAATAATAACAACACATTAATAGAAATTGAAAAGTCAAAACTAAAAAAAGACATTGGTGTTTATATATCAAGTGATTTAAAATGGGCCAAACAAATAAAATATGCAGCCAGTAAAGCAAATAGTATGCTCTCACTACTAAATAATACATTCAAGTACAAGGATAAAGATCTAATAAAAACGTTTTTACGTATTGTACGTATGTTAGACCAAACTTAGAGTTTTCGGTTCAAGCATGGAGTCCGTATTATACACAAAATGTTAATGAACTAGAAAAAGTTCAACGAAGAGCAACCAAAATGATACCGGAACTAAGACATCTTGAGTACAAAAAAAGATTAGAAATTTTGGAAATGACAACTTTAGAGACTCGGCGGCTAAGAGAAGACTTGATCCAGCAATTCAAGATATTGAAAATAAGATAATAAAAATATATTGAAAATAAAGATATTGAAAATAAAGATAAGAAAGGTAGTGAAAAGATTGATATTAAACAAAATCAAGAAATGAACTCTATTTACTCATCAGGTCCAGCATCTAACATTAGAGTAGCAAAACATATATTGAAACCTGAATTAGTTAGAAATTGTATGAAAAGGCAATATTTTTTCAGCAATAGAGTCGTTTATGGATGGAATAGTCTACCAGCAGAAGTCGTTCAATCAATTACACTTAACAGCTTTAAATCAAACTTGCAATCGGTTAATTTAAAAGCAATAGTAAACAAGACGAAAATCAAGAAAGCTTATTATTAACGCTTTTTTATTTAAAACTGAACAGTAATTAATATATACCGGCTGTCATAGATATTACCTGGCGCTTTATCTCATCAGCATTAACTATTATTAACTATTATTTACTGTTGTAGATAAAAGAAAATCGTTGCATTTATTAAAGAAAATGTTTTAGCGAAAAAAGGTTTTAGGTTTTTCGGTAAAGCGCTAAAAGTTTTCCCATTAAAAAAAAAAAGGAAATAAACCAAATTATATAAATATTTATGAAATTGAATCTATATTAAAAAAACATAAACAAAAAAATAAAAATATAATTACATATATTATATTTATTTATTATGAAAATATATTAAAAAGATTACAAGAATATATATTCCTTAATTTTAATATGATTATTGTAAACAGAAGAAAATTGCAACGTTAAAACTTTATTTAAAAGCGTTTCGAGTAAAATAAAAACATTTATAAAGATCAAAATTGTTAATTTAATATATATATATATATATATATATATATATATATATATATATATATATATATATATATATATATATATATATATATATATATATATATATATATATATATATATATATATATATTATATATATATATATATATATATATATATATATATATATATATATATATATATATATATATATATATTAGATGATTATATAAAATGAGCGTCTGTTGATAATTCTGTTAAAAAGTTAACTGCAGGACACCCAACAACACTCTCAGCTTTTCAAGAAAAAGACTTTGTAGAAGTTCTCCTGACCATGTCACATAGATTATTTGGTCTGTCTTCAAAAGATGTGAAACAAATGGTATTCCAGTTTTATGAAAAAGTGGGATTAGTCAGCAGGAAAATAATGGTCTAGGGGTTTTTTGAAACGTCATAAATTCTCCGTTAGAGTTGCTGAATCAACGTCATTGCATTGAGCGATTGGTTTTAATAAAATAAAAGTTAATCGTTTTTATGATGAACTAGAAAAAATAATGTTTAATGCTAATGCAATGCAGATTATTCCACCACCAAACTTATTCAACGTAGACGAATCAGGATTGTCTATAAGCCATAAACCCGGAAAAGTTGTTGCCCTGAAGGGAAAACATAGTGTTGGTGGCTTAACAAGCTCCGAAAGAGGAAAAACAATCACAATAGTTTGTTGTCAATCAGCAAGCAGATTTTTTATCCCTTTAATATTGATTTATTCACGTATTCAAGTGAGACCTGAATTCTTAGATAAAGACCCAATTGATTCTATTTCTGGTGGCAGCAAAAATGGGTGGATAACAGCTGATTTGTTTGAAAAATGATTTGATTATTTTTTACAAACAGTCCAACCGCAGTCAAGAAACCAACCAGTTCTTCTAATTTTAGATGGACATTCAAGTCATAAAAAAAATGTTAGTGTTATTATAAAAGCTCGCGAGACAAATGTTATTATATTACCACTTCCATCCGACTGCACGCACAAACTGCAACCACTTGATGTTTCATTTTTTAAAAGCCTCAAAATATTCTATGATCAAGAAGTTGGTACTTGGTTTTGTCACCATCCAGGTCGTCCTGTAACTGAATTAAAGGTTAGTGAACTATTCGGAATAGCTTATGGGAAAGCTGCAATTGTTCAAAATTGTCAGTCATGGTTTAAAAAATGTGGAATATATCCATTAGATAGAAATGTGTTTACTGAAGAAGACTTTGCTGCAGCTAAGGCTACTAACCACTCGTATGTTGTATCAAAAATATCAAAACCAAATATTATCTCTGAAATGCATCATACTCTCGACTCTGCTAAAGATTTAGATCATATTGTTTTTGTCACAGAATGTGTTTTTGCTTCTCAAAAAGGTAAATCATTTTAAAAGATGTATTATTTTTACCATCTTCCACCATTTATTTAAATCACAAATGTAATTTTTTTTAAATCAAGCAAAATAATAACTTATCTGTTGTTTATTAACTTAAAAAAAAGTTTTAAAACATTTTAACTATTTTTTTATAATTTACTTGTTGCCTAATTTTATTCATCTTCTTTAGTTAAATATTTTTATTTAGAATCTGCTTCACCAAACTCATCATTTACACTTCAGAAGTCATTAGAATTAGTCACCTTGATGAAACCTCACAAACTCATGGTGTTACATTTGGATCACTAGCTGGACTTGACATTAAAAATACAAAACGAACAGGTTAAAAAGAAGGGTAAATCATACTGAAAAAAATACTGGATTACCATATAAATCTCAGCTAGAGGAATCTTTAACTTTGAAATATAAGAACAGGCAGCCACGTAAAAAGTGCGTTAAAAAAAAAGTATCTACACATCAAAAGGCGTGTTTGAATAACCTTGATGCTAAAGGTGCGATTAAAAAACAACTTTCTGCAATGTGTCAACACAGCTATGGTAATCCTGTCGATCCGTATTTAAAGGATAATTGGGATAAATGCCATAAATGCTGTAGATGGTGGCATGAAACATGTGCTGCTATATGTGGTGTTTATGCTAAAACAGTATTTACTTGTGATGACTGTGTGAAACACTGGTTCTTTAAAAAAATTATATTTCATATATTGATAAACTATTTTTTAACTTTCTTAAATAAAACTCTTTTTAAAAAGTTTTCTTTGAGTTTTGTATTTTATTTTTTTATGTTTAACTATTGAAGTTATGTAAAACATTATTTTATGAACTACTTATGAGTTTATAAACATGAATTCTTTTTTAAACAGAATTTAGAAATAATCATCTAAATCATAGAAATTAGTAATCATTTCATTTACAATTTTACTTTGGAAGCACATTTTTCTAATAAGGTTTCTGTTTTGGGTGATATATTCATACTTTACTAAAATACATGGTTCAAAAAGTATTAATCTTTGCAATTGCAACGCCCTTAATTAAATGCCAATTAGGTGTAACAAATTCCATTTAAGAGACAATTACTTTATACAATGCAGATTTATAGCTGTTTATAATATTTTAATTATATTAATGCGTTTTCAACAAACGCACAGTGGGACAAAATCGAGTTTTTTGTGCCAAAATTATTTTCATAGTTTTTTTTATTAGAATAGCTATATTTATATATAAAATGCATAAATAAAGTAATAAACATGTAATTATACAATATAAAAATAAATATTAAAAAAATTAATTATTTTGGTGAAAAATACGAAATATTTTGAATGGATAAGACAACTTTTATCAGTGTAAACATTAAAAATATCACTTTTCGATGCATGTATTAGTCATAAAATAACTTTTTTAGATTTATATTTACAAAACTTATATATTATTACAGTAATGAAAGATTTTGTAGGTATTCTTTGTGTACAAAACATCTTTTTTACATTGTATTTCTCATCAACTGACCATTAACCGAAGACCAATCTTTTGTTATAACTTTTTTTATTGCAAAAAGTTGCAAAATATTTATGATGCATGGCTATTTACATATGTTTAGCATGAGATTTACATAGTCAAATTTTCGAAGGATATTGGAGGATAGTTTATCTGATACCTAATAGTAAAGGTTAGTAGCAAAAAAAATATCAAAAACTGTCTGATTTTCGATGCATAAAAACTAATAATTACATTTACATTAAATTATTTTTAAAAGCCTGAGCGAAAAAAACATTCTTAATTAAAATAATATAGTTTAAAATGAAAGTCAATAAAGTTAATTTAAAACAATAGTAGCGTAAGAAAGTTGATAAATAAAAAATGCAAAATCGCGTTTTGGAACACATGTCAAATTAACGTGTAAATAACCGCATAAAATTACGCTTGAATTAATATTCAATGTTTTTTTAACTAGATATTTCCTCTAATGAGTTTTATCCTCTAAGTTTTTACCTAAGTTCTCTAAGTTTTTACCGTGTAATGCTGTTATTGATTTTTTGGTATTTTGGCACACTCTGTCCCACTGTGGAACGCCTTAATTTTCTGAAGTATGCCGAATTTACCGTATCATTGTGCTGAAAATACAATACTAGGTCGCTAATTTCGTCATTTTTGAGCATTTTGTAAAACTAATTTTACATAAAACTTTGTAAGTTTGAAACAATTTTTTAACTATTATTTAATAGATATATCTGCAAGGTATCGATATGCATGATTGTTTAACGTTATTAAAGCAACCATTGTCTATAAACAACAAAATAGTTTAATACGCCAAAATTATTCTACTTTATCATACGTGACCGTATTTTCTAAATGCTAAAATATATTTTGATGAAAACATGAAACCTAATTTTAATTTATCATTGGATTTAAGATTAGGATTTTTAAAAATTAGGGGAATACAGTGAGAATATTTTATGTGCATTTCTGTTCCAGTTTGAAAACCACGTGGTTTGTGCCTCAAATCAAATTTATTTTTATTTAGAGACTAATTTCAAATTATCTAATAGAAAAATAATGGGATAAACACGACACAATTTAGATAAATTAGTCTTAATAGATTACGTCAATCGTTTAATAATTTGTTTAAATTAAACAATTTTTCAGAATATTGATTTATAAACCTAAAATAATCTAATAGAGAAAATACTAAACAAAAACGTTTTAGTTCAAAATGAGTCTGCAAAAAGTATTATTTCATTCAGAAAATAGGAGATGGACTTGTTTCTGTTGTGCAGATAAAGACAAAAAATGTCTCTCTTTGGAGAATAGTTCATTGATTTATCTGATCAAAGACTTTTGTGAGCCCTGGATTCAGTCTAAACCGATATTCTTAATCGTCTGGAACTTGCGAGACAAACTTATGTTTACAACAGAAAGGTAAAGCGATCAATAACGCTCTAAAGACTTCCTAAATTAATTTTTTTAGGTGTTCTAAGAAGTCCTAATGGTCTTACCACAGACCACCACGGAAGAGCATTTAATAGGAAGTTCACGCCTCTTTCCCAATCGATGTCACAAAACTTGTCTAGAGATAGGGTTTGAACCACAGATCTTACGTTTCTGAGACAAGTGCACTACCACTGCGCCACGTCAGCTCGTAATTGCTGCCATCAATTTAAAAAGTGGGGAAGAATTAAGAAAGAAGATAAAAAATGTTATTGTGCTATTTGCTGCCGAGGGATGTGTACTTAAAATAGTCGTACACTTTTTTCTATTTTTCTGAATTCATCTTTCTTAACTCACCTGCGTAGAATCTGAGATGAGTTCATTGGAAAAACGAAATTCTTTTTGCAATGAATCCTGGTAAATTGTTGGTCCTGGTATTTGTCATCCTTACAACAAAAAACCAACTATAATCTTCTTTCGGAAACCTAGTTTACACTGTTATCACTAGGGCATAATCGGATCCAAGATCCGGAACCGAATACCCGGGTACCCATACCATTTTTTTGAGATTTTTTTTGAGAATTTTTATATAAAATTACTTTTTATAATGTTGATGTTGGATACCATTATAACCTACACATGTTTCAAACTATATGTAGGTTATAATGGTAATCCAACATCAGTAATTTTATATGAAAAAATCTGGAACCGAATATACGAACTAAATATACCCGGATCCGGATTCCCAAAAAAAAATGGTACGGGTACCCGGGCATTCGGTTCCGGATCTTGTGATTAAAATAAACTTTAGGCAATACTCCCAAACAGGAGCATTGCTTAAAGTGCATTTACATTGTACTTTAAGCAATGCTTCTGTTTGGGAGCATTTCTTAAAGGGGAGAGTAAATAAAACTGTTCAATGCAAAACCTGTAACATCATTGTAACAATTAAAGGAGACTGCACAAGTGTTATCCGAAAGCATAAAATAGAACTGCCATTATTACAACCTACAAAAACAGTTCAAATTTCATCCCAAAACGATATCAAAAATTTTGAACAAGAAAAAGATACTATTGCCAATATACTAACAGATCTTATTGTAATTGATGGAATTTCATTTATCAATGTTGCTAAAAGGACAAAAAATACCTTCTAGTTCAATTTCCATTAAAAAAATTTTACTGGATTATGCGAAAGAAATTAAGGCTCAATTACCAGCTGAATTAAAAGACATAAAAGCTAACAATTTTAGATTTGGCTTAACTGTTGATAAATATACATCAATTAAAACGCGTCGTTGTATAAATATTAATGTGCAAACAAATGAAAGCCTTTATAATCTTGGACTTGTACGTGTTGTCGGAAGTATGCCACCTGAAAAAGCTATTGAGATAGTAAGTAAAAAGTTGAGTAAATTCAAACCGGAATCTAATCATAATATTGTTAGTACAACTAAAGATGGTGCATCAGTTATAGTTAAATTTGGCTGTTTAATCAACCTCTACATCACATTTGCTATATTAGTTTAAAGTCTTTAAGAATTAGCAACTCTGAATCTGGTATTGTTATCGGAGACTGCGCTTGGATAAGAGTTATTTTATTACATTTGTTTAACTTGGTGAAGCCTTCAACTATATCAAATAATGAGTTACAACGTGTCTTGCAGTTTAAAATTGATTTAAGCTTATGTCCAAATTCTGATTTCACATGCTTCTGCAAAATATTGTCATTTTTAACAGGTTATTTTTTAAACAATTTTATTTTAGTGCAAAATTGAAAAATAATCTTTTAAAACAACAGCTTCTACTTAACTATTTTCAAATTCAATGTAGCCCAGCTCTTCACCTTGATTAAGCTCTTCACTGTCATCCTCACTATTATTAATTTCAAATTTATCATTTTGGTTTAAAACTTCGGTTGGTTTCACATAAAGTACATCCTCTACTGCTAAATGGATTGCATGGGCATTAAACTTTAAAAACAAGACATTTAAGCATAAGAAATCCTAATTTATTCACCTCATAGAATATTTAAACAACAATAGTTTTCTATTATCTGGTACTATAGATGCTTTTGGAGTAAAGCCAAACAAATTCAGCACTCATATTGTTAGCTAAAGATTTTTTACAAAGGCTTTTACCTCAAACAATCGAAGAAGATTGTACAGAAAATATTAACGATGATTTTGGAATCAATGTAGAAGAAAATTTTGATATGAAAACACAGCTAGAAAAAGCTATACAAAGCTAAAACAAGAATTAAATAATGAAGATCACTGAAATGAATAAATGATAACACTATTGATACCTTATGATTTAAAAAAAATATTACAAAAATAATAAACGTGATAAAAATTGAAACTAAAGTAGGATTTTTGGTATGAAGTGCTACAAAGAATTTTTTTCATAAAACTAACTGTGGTTATATATATTTTAAAAACACATATTTCTTGTGTGGAACAGTTTTTTTATTTATTATCCTAATTATAAAAATCCTGATAGGATCCGCATCCTAAATATTTTGCCAGATCCGTTATGACCTAGTCGTCACGCTTTGTATAATTATTTTTTGTAAAGGAATTTTAATAGTTTATTTTATTGTATCACGACTAATATTGTAAACTAAAAAATAAAAATAAAAACTATTCAAAACCTCCACGCAATATCTGTTCAATACAGATATTTCCTCCATTCAATATCTGTTCAGTACCGAATTTACTATAGGGCTTTTTGAGCAAAAACCCCGCAATAATAGGGAAAAAAGTTTTAAAATTGTTTTTATAAATAATAAATATTTAAAATCTATATATATATATATATATATATATATATATATATATATATATATATATATATATATATATATATATATATATATTATATATATATATATATATATATATATATATATATATATTAAACAACAATATATATTTTCAAAATAAAAATCAATTTAAAAAAAAAATAGTTGATAGTTATGAAAGAAAACAGATTAATAGAGATTTTGTTTTGCTCTATCTTACTCAGGTGGTTTAAGGCCAGTCTTACGTTTATGTGCGAGTGACGTGCTTTTTTATCGTTCATATCTCGCGGAAGAGTTTCAAAACGCTGATTAAATATATACCGATAGCACAAGAAACAAAAAAATTTCCTGTGCTATCTTAAATTCATAACATAATGAACATTATGAATTCGTGTTAAGGTTAGGGTCAGCGTATAATTTAATAAATTCATACCACGATTCATTTCTTGATTAATTACTTTATTTGTAAAAAATTATTAACTTTATTTGTAATTAATAATAAAAAATGATCGATATTATGTTATTTGGTTATACTAATCAGTGTTAATAACCCTTACCCTAACACTGTTATATTAATGTTTTGAATATAAATACAATATTGTGTTGTGGAATAAAGGTATAAAGGAATAAAGAATCGCCACCCCTAAGTGTCTATTTAAAGTCGGGAATTGTTATGGTGTCTATTAGATTTTGTAGATTTAATTTTTTATTCAACACTGGTTTAGTATCTTAATTTCTATTTTGCTAATGCTTTAAAGTTTATATCAAATATTGTTCCTAAGTTATCTATCTGAAAAAAAAGTGATCGTTTTCTTCAAAAGTTAAGAACTTGAATGAGGAGTAGAAACTAAAATATAAAAAATGGCAAACCAAATTTTAATATGAAAAACTATATTGCATCATAGAAATTTAACTAACAATATAAGTAGATGAAGAAAGATCCAATTCCTACTTATTTTCAAAATCAATTATTTTTTTATTTTACAAAACCAATTACGATTGTCTTTCTAACTCATTTTTATAAGCGTTTATATAAACTTCTACAATTACGAGTATCTTTTAACTGTTCAGCTGCTTTTAATGACTTATAAGAACTACTTGTTCATTCAATTAATAATGGAGCCCTAGTTGTTGTTGATTTACAACTATACATTCTTTATACTTAAAGCAATGAATTCTTTGAATAATATATATTTTACTAAGAAAGGTCTCTCACAATATTTTATTAAACCTCTATCTTTTACTTGCAGAAGAATTGTTTGAATTACTTATGCCAAAAATGTGAAAACTTTTTTACATGCGAACAATCCTGCTTTTCATATCTTCTGTTGATTTATTCCTCTTTTAAATTATTTACTTCAATTTAAACCATTTCTTTTCTCCAAATACTTCAATTCTTGTTACAAACAAATCATTGTTTCCATCCAACTTCAATATATTTAATTATTATTTGTATGTCTATGCAAATAAAAGCACATCGTCACGTTTCATTTTGTTTATTACGAGTATTATTTACGGCCATCAAAAAGCCTTTAAAAACAAAATTGTATTTAAGTATTACCGAGTACTTGACACCTAGGTGTTCTTCGTTAAAAATAATGACAAATTGTCACATTTTTTAGCTGACCATCTAAATCATTTTATGGAACAATGATAGAATACAGTATTGATTCTTATTAGGCTGAAGATTACTAGAAAAGTTTGTGCTTAATAATTTTGACCACTACTTTTTAAAATATTCTTCTTTTAGTTAAAAGCCTATTTACGTCAACTCTCATACTGTCGTCAATATAAGTTTTTTTTATTTGGGACAATTTTCGCTAGGTATTATTCAGTTCAACCAACAATTTTTGAAAAACAGTTTTTTTAAAAGGAAATATGTAGAAGGTCAGTCGTTCTACTATAGAAATTTGGGCTGGCCTCGAACCACCCGAGTATAGATATACAATGTTTTTTGTTTGTATCGCAATTTAGTATCTGTTTTATGTTTTCGTATTTATTTTTTACGTTGCTTGAATATTTTGAAAAATATGAACTTAAGGGAGCAGAGATAGTTACCACACAGAATTATTTGATAGAATTCAGAATGTGCGCCTAACTCCCGTAGACTGTAGACAGACACCTTCCGCTAAAATGTCACCTACCCAAAAATTTTGTGTTAAGAGCTTTATTCCAGTGATTGATCACTATACGTCTGCTCTTAACCGGAAAATGTGTACGTATTATCTTTCATTGACTTCTGCTCTAAGTTAATTCTACTAGATTCTTGAAGTGCTAAGTCAGCCAGAGACAAACTTACAAGAACAACTTAAATTCGTCCTTCCTTGGATATGACTAAATGCATTTTAAAAAGTTGGTGGTGTTTTTCTTGGTTGAAGAATGAATGGACGTGAGCATAGAAAATTTTATGTATAGTGAAAAATATTTAACGTTAGTCCAAATAAAAATTCTTAAATATTTATTATAGTATAATTATTTAAAAAATACCATAATTGTATTAAATATATATTTATTATTTTATTTATTCTGTTATTTTAAAATAAAAATGATAAAATTTATAAAAAATAATTTTTAAAAACATAAATGATCATTTATATATTAATAATAAAAAAATTTAAAACATAACTAAGCAATTTCCATTGACTAACCTCGGTAACAACTTCTTTGAATTTTGACTCAGTTTAAAATAGTAAAGCATACAATTTTTTTTATAAATCTTTCAAAAATTTAAATCCAATTGATTTAATTATATTAAGTGAACTGTAAGCCTTTTGTACTTTTTTACGAATGAAAAATACAATCTTCATTTTAAAAACTATTGATATATTATACTTATGTTACAAAATTACATTATTTATCTTTTTTTACATTACTAAAATTTACTTGGAGATTTGGAACCTCTAGTTTAACATAAGATTACAAATAAATTTTAAAACTCCTACTACTCTTTCTAACCATTCTCTTTTAGCGTAACATTCAAATCAATTTATATCAGTAAACTTTTTCAAAAACTTTTTTAGATACGGCTGAATTTTTTATTTAATTTTACAGAATGTATTTCTCTTTTAGGCGTTTTGCTTTAATCCTCAAGCACTGGATATTAAATCTCGATCATATGTAAGCAGATTTGCATAAATAGCTGATCAATTACTTGTATAAAACATTTCAGCGAGTGAAAATATGCAAACAAGAGTAAAACAAAATAAATAATGGCCAGCCACAATAAAATAAACTATTTTAAATAAGTTAATGCTTTAATAAGTCTTGTACTAAAATTTATTTTAAATATTTTCATTTGATGAAGAACTTATCACACTGACGGTTTCGTTATATGATGGCGGGATGTCAAACTCATTCTGTGGAATATATTCTGGGGGATAAAGAAACATTGTACTTAGTGGTCTATCACACTCTTCAAACTGATCAAAGTTATCATCAATATAAGACGGAGCAGTAGGCATAACTGTATTTCCATAACCTGTATCAAGGAATAAACAGATATAGTAAGTTAAGTGTAAAATCCAATACTATCATTTATTAAATCATTTATAAAATAGCTTTAAAAAAAGTTACATCTGCTTTCGAGGTTTCCCTAGTTCTTGCGGTTCCTTCAGCGTACCACGTTTTTAAGTTTTTAAAATGTAAAAACCATTCATTTTTTCGAATTTAATGGTTCGACTCTCGTTTGACTTTGAATTAATTTTTTGAAATTTTTGCTCAGAACAATTTAATTAAAATTTATATCTTATTCTCCTTTGTGCTGAGATAAAAAATAAAAACATGTGAAGTACACAAAATTTAATAATACAACCCGCATTAGTCGAGCCCTGTAGAAACCACAAAAGCATATCAATGCAAAATTTGTTTCTTTATGCTGTTTTTACCAAAAGGTAACTTTTACCTTATACACATTTTTTTTTTAAATTCCGCTATCTCATTAATAATTGTAATTTATAAAGAACTTTGATACAAAAATTTTACCTGGAGGATATTCATTGATGTCAATACTTCTGAAAATTTCTTCATAAGAAGTAGAGATGGCTTTTGCTTTGGTCCCAATAATTACCGGTATTTTATGTTCAGGATAACCAACTATTTTAACATGTAAAACATACTTAACTTGGACAGCATTAGCAAGACAATTTGATGGCATTACTGATTTAGGAACTGGTATCAAAAGTGATCTTTCAGTGGTTTTATCTGGTATGCTGTCTTTAAAAAAAAAAGAATTTCATTCAAAAATAAGGAAAGGCTGCAGAACTTATAACACTTAAAGTAGGAAAAAAATGGTTTAGTGGTAGTGGCAGTTTTGCAAGCGAAAAGAATAGAATTTAATCCCCATCACACCAAAAAAATAAAAAAATAAGTAACATCCTCGAAGGTGAAAAAAAAAAAAAATAAATAAAGAATACCTGATACTTCTTTGATTTTTTTTTTCACAGAAAAACGATATTTATTTTCTTTCGGATTAAATAAGACATATCTATTTAATACTGCTTTAATATTACCCATATATCGAGGGCTTCGATCTTTATACTGAATGTTTAATACAATCTGCTCTTCTGCACAATAAACACTTCTTTGAAGACTGACTAATAACTCTATGGTAACAAATATTTAAACAAATACAACATTTCCTGATAATAACTCTATAGTAACAAATATTTAAACAAATACAAAATTTCCTGATAATAATGCTGAGGTTATTTATAAAAAAGATAATAGCAATATGATACTAGCATATTAAGTTTCTTATAACAAAAATTAATACTAATTGCTTACAATAATGATAACAATAATATCAATGAGGTTGTTTATAATGATGATAATGATAACATTGTGGTTTCTTATAGTGATGATAATGATAACACTCAAGTTTCTTAACTATAATAACAATAGCTGCATGGAGCTGGATACAAAAATTTGTTAGTTACCTTTACTGCTTAACTTCTGCTTGTTAGAGAATAAAGATGGCGTCTTGCGCAAAATTGTAACAGAAGGTGTATTACATATGTTTGCATCTATGACTTCAGTGATCAGTATTCGACTCTTTAAAGATTTATTTGAAGAACCTTTGCACTTAATTTTAGCTAATAAAACAGAGAACTGCTGTCTAAAATACTTGATTTACAAGAATATATATATACTACACCAGAAAAAGAACAAACTCAAAAGCATACTGTAAAACATTTTTTTAAAGATTTTTAAATGCCTAAAAATTGTGTTAAAATATGTTTCTTAGTTTTTGTGTCATGTCATTAAAAATTTGTTGCAATGATGCTGAAGCATTTATAAATTCGTTGAAAGGATACTGAAGCATTTAAACTATGCAGAAATAGTCAGAGAAACAGACAATTTTAAATCCAAAAACGTTTTTTACAGTGTTCACTAGCCCAAAATTATTTTATTCTTTACCTTTTTTGAAAAAAAAAAATGTTTCCAAAATTTTCGTAAAATTAATTGTAATTTTCGAAAAAAAATATTTGAAGTTATAAATTCAAATGTTAAACCATAAGTCAAAGATGATTAATTTTTTGTCATATAAAATCAAAAGTCTGATGTTATAAATTCAAACATCAAATCAAGCCTGATATTCAAATTCAGTTCAAAATCAAAATGTTAAAAATTCAGTGTTATGTATCAAAAGTGTAAGGCTATCAATTTATATAGTGAATCACCTACAAGTTAGGTGCAAAAAACGTAAAATTAATTTGATGTTTTATTGATACGTTTTGATTATTTTAATGCTTTAGGGAATTTTAGTCTAAAAGAAGTTTAGTAATAAAAATAGTTAATTTCAACACATAAATTATTAATAAGATTTTTGCATAAAATCAAATTTAAAAAATATAAAGTAAATATAACTATAATATAGCTGATAATGTAAAATAAATAATTATATTCTAAAAATTATTATTAGATGAATCTTTTGGAAAAAAGTTTTTATAACTTCTGTACTATGTATAAGTCTTTTGAGCACAGTAACAGACATATAGTATCACATAATATTTGAAACTATAAGTTAGTTTCCAGCCTCTTTATTCTAATCTATATGTCATACAAATTAGAATAAAGAATTTTGGTTTCAGAACTAATTTTTGAAATGCTTTAAATTCATCATTTTAAGTCTTTAAATTCATCATTTATCACATTAGAAATCCCACAACATGTAACATTTTTGTTGAGAACTTATAATAGTCAAGGGATTGCACACTTTTCCATCTATCATTGAGAGTAACAAGGTCATGTTTAACAGTAATTTGAGATTTAATGAGTCTCATAGAGTTGGAATAAGTTAAGACTTTTTTTTTTAATTGGTTAGTCTGTTGTAGTAGATACATCTTTTTCTTTTAAAAAAATAAAAATAATAATTCTGCAACAAAGTATTTAGACCCCTTCGCACTGCCCACTCAGCCTCAATGGAACAAATGAAAATATAAACAGAAACTCATAAGTTGCATCAGAGTTTATAAATCTTTGTTTTTAAATGCTGTGACTGGAGCTATTAATATAGAATTATTAATTCAGAAGACCACTTTTGCAGCTGTTTAAAAGAATAACTATTACATTTAGAGTCAATCCAACAAGCTAATGCCTAGTCATGATCCAACTACCTGCCACCACAAAAAAGACTATTTTATTGAGGATTTTGATGGAATACACAAAAATTTTAAGTGCAAAAACCTCTGAATTACAAATTGCATTAGCTACGTCAGTAACAAAAAGTCTTTGCAAAATAAAATCTAATAAACAAGAATTTCTTTATTCTTGCTTACGCTTCTGCCATTCTTCAAATAATTCCATAATAAATAGCACACATGATCTGAAAAAAATTAAATTACAAAAAATTGAGGAATAATTTGGAGATAAATTACGCATCTTTGTATACCTTAAGACTTTAGCTAAACACTACTAAAAAACTGCTTGAATACATTCAACAAAGTTAAAAAATTAATTTAAACTAAATTTTTTAAACTGAATTTTAAAGTCACTTTAATAGTTCATAACTTGCCATTTAGGACATAACTCGTCATTTAGGAATGTTTTTCATAATTAAAACCTCAAGTTACAACCAATGCGCGGCTGTAACTGAAAATTTCATTAGTTAGTCTATTTCCTAAACTTTTTTCCACCTAGCTTTAATAAAGCAATACACTGTGTAGCATTGAATCAAAAGTCTGATGATATACATTCAGTAAAACACCAAGTTAAATGCCTTAGGTTATAACTCCTTTCTTAAATTAATTATTCTTATATATATATATATATATATATATATATATATATATATATATATATATATATATATATATATATTTTTTTTTTTTTTTTTTTTTTTTTTTTTTCACCTCCTCAAGGCCATGAAGGCCACTACAGATGAGGAGGCTACTCAATAGTGGTTATAACCCTCTCTCAACTCTATAACTCCGAAACACGAACCTCGACGAACAAGGCCGCTGCGCGGAGAATCAAGTTGAGCGCGGTACTACCAGGGACGTGGTGGGGATCGAACTCGGAACCTCTCGCTTCTGAAGCGAGCGCTTTACCACTACACCACTACCGCATATATATATATCAACTTGTTTCTCCGCGCAGCGGCCTTGTTTGTCAAGGTTCGTGTTTCGGAGCTATAGAGTTGAGAGAGGGTTATTAACCACTAATAAGTAGCCTCCTCCTCTGTAGTGGCCTTCTCGGCCTTTAGGAGGTGAATAAAAAAAAAAAAATAAAATATATATATATATATATATATATATATATATTTATATATATATATATATATATATATATATATATATATATATATATATATATATATATATATATATATATATATATATATATATATATATATATATGTATATGTATATGTATACAGTCTTCTCCGTTTAAAATTTAATGCCAGCACATAAGAAAACGCTGGTAGGATGGTCAGTTTTAAGTTTGCCAGGGCAATTTCAAAAATTCATTTTTTTCTGCTATTCAAATTAAAACAGCGGAAAGAATGCGTTAAATAAATACTAGATGAAATAATTAAAAAAAAAAACTAGTAAAAAAATAGCCATTTTTTATAAAAGTTGAACAAAAAAACAAATCAGTTTTGTTGCAATTTAAAACAAAATGCTTTTATTTTTTTTGGCAAGCACTTTTTGCGTTCACCAATGTTTTTGCAGGCATGTGGGCCAATGCAACAAGACTTGAGCACGAAAGCGCTGGCTAAATGGAAAAGACTGATATATATATATATATATATATATCATATATATAGACAAAGCATATACATATATATAGACAAAGCATTTTCCAATTTCTTTTATCAAGAGTAAAAATAAACTAAAATTGCAAATATATTTAAAAAAGTTAAATAAAAGCAAATCATTTTTTAAATAAATATTTCATTAAGAACTCACCTGAAATTTTATAGGATATACTTGCATTATCCATTTTTACTGATGTTGGAAGTTTTTCAGGTAGCTGTATATTAAATGGATATTTATAAAATCCAATCTGATGACTTTGTTCATCATTAAATAATGTAATTTTACAGCTGTGAATATTTTCTTTGCAATGTACACCATTTTTGCATTTGCCAATACCTATACAAAACATCACTCATTTATTCTTTAAAAATAATTTGCGCATGAAAAAAAGCTTACTATATTTTTTATAACACACCCATTTAAATAGTATGATGATCTTTCAACACAATGATGTAAATGTGTGTATATACAATTATAAAATACATTTAGATCGGATGTCATACTAAAATAGACACCTGTGGGGGCTTAGGCACATACTTTGACTGACAATGAAGAACACTCAAGGTTAGGGCAGTGATAAGTTTTTTTTATCACTCTTTGTTTTTTTTTCTTTTGTTTGTGTAAATAAAAGGATTTAGGTTGCCAAAATAAGTGGCTAAACGTATATTCAAATGTGCTATAGCAGTAGTTTCCTAAATAAAAGTGGTTAAATAATTCAGTGGTACATAAAGAGAAAAAATTTAATTGACAAAAAAAAAAAAGTTTTACTGATAGCAGGCCTTGTTTTAAATAAAAAATTCTTAATGCATAAGCTTAGCATCAATTTGACGCCATAATTTTTTTTTTTTTTAAAGGCTTTGCAACTAATACTTTTAAAAAGTTACTGAGTAACAAATAAAAAACATAACTTATTGCAAAAATAATTTAATTACTTTACCAGCGATTTAATAGTAAAAGCAAAAATTATTTGAGGTTTCCTAATACCAATTCCACACCAATACCATTTATTAAAAAAATATATAGTTGGACTTTTATTATTGAGTTGATTTTTAAGGCAGAAGTTGCAACTAACACTAATTCCTGAGAACTTACACTATAGGTCTAACAATGTTCGAAGGGAGTGATTATTCAATTTTCAAATTGGCAACTTTTTTGGGTTATCTGAGACAGATGCCTTCAAGAAGCTTTAAGGGTTGTTTTGAACACGGGTGGATGATACATATGATTGCTGCACGTTTCTCCATGGCCGAAAGTTTCATGAATTGAGAGCTAGAAATATCGTAAAACATGAGCCAAGCAAAAGTAATTTGTGAAGGGACTAGGGCAAGATAAGTTTTGCCATATTAAATCAGGAGAGATACCAAATGATGCCAGGCAATGGAAAACAGACATTCCAATGCAACACTTCTGATGGATCCTTTTGAAATCAATGTTCCAATTAAGGTCATTTAGGCCATGGTAATCAAGGTTCTATATACCGATGACTACCATGACAAAGATAAATTGTACAGGGACAGCCCTTGTGGAACTCCACTAGTGGTATTAGTGGGGACTGAAGTCAGAGACTCTGGAAACAATGATCTTTTAAGAATGACGAAATAAATACAATTTAATCTATGCTAAAACAGTGTTAGATAATTTAAAAGCATTTTTAACTGCAAAAAAAAAGCAAATTGAGAAAGATTAAATTTTTTCTGAAGGAAAGGAATTAAATACTGCATTAGTGGCAATGATATCGCGAGTGTTACACCCACATGTGGAAATCGGTACAAGTTGACTAAGCGAATTAGAAAATCGTTATAATACTTTCGGAGATCATTAATGTTCCAGCACAGCATGAGACACTCAAATTTACCAAAATTTTAATTGATAAAAGCTTGTAACAGTTTTAAAGTTTTTAGATAGAAAGATGCCCCAAATATGGATGATAAACAAAGCTGGAAATCTGACTGCAAAAAATCTGTTTTCAATAAATTAGGAACTTTCCCTTCCAATTGAAAAAATTTAAAGATAGAACAGAAATAGATTGCCAGTCCACCACTGAGTTTATTTTTATCCTTTTTCAGCAGAGAGTAGTCACTCAATTTGACTAAACCATCAGGAATAGTCATGTCAGTCAGGTTTCACTAATAATATGTCGAATTTATTATCATTTGACTTTGTATCATTCTCATTTTTCTTTATATTATATAACCACAACTAAAGAAGCCTCCTCAAATAAAGTTGAGGAAGCTACTTTAGTTGTGGCTACAACCCTCTCTTGACTCTATAACTCCAAAACACGAACCTTGACGAACAAGGTTGCTGCACGGAGAAACAAGTTGAGCACAGTACTACCAAGGACGTGATGGGGATCGAACTCAGAACCATCACTTATGAGGCAAGTGCTTATTACACCACTGCCACAATTTGATTGATTCTTCTACCAAATGTATTATCAGCAAGTTGTTGCAACTGTTTCGCATATGACTTGCTAAACATTATTTTAACCATATCAATAGCTGCTCGTAAAACTAAAGTTTTTGCTTTTGTGTGTGATTTTTTTAGGAACAGAAACAATTTTTTAAATCGCTTTTTTTTTCTCTTTATTATACTCATCTAATCCTATTTGGAAAAATTCTATTTGTTTACCAATATTCAAGGGTTGAATTTAGCGATTGTGATTTGCAAAATCTGGAAAAAAAACCTGGTCTTGAAAATTTTAGTTTATGCAAAGCCATGTACTTTGTTTTCAAGGAGCAAATTACTCTAAGTTTGTTAGCGAAAAAATTATAAAAAACAAAACAATAAACGTACAACTACAAAAGTAGTAACACTCTAGTCACTAATTGCATTATAAAAGTAATAAAACTATAACAGTGTTATTACTTTTATAACGCACTCATAACTAATAAAGTTCATTCTTTGTTCAAACAACATTAGTAATTTCAAAGTTTAATTAAAGTAGAAAAACACCTAGAAAAAATAAAATGGAAATATTATTAAAAACTTCAGGAACTTTTACAAATACACTTAAACAACTTTATAAAAATGTACTGCATAAAAAGTTTAGCATTATGCAAAACATTACTAACAGTCCGTAAAAACACGCGTTAATTTTAAAATCAACTAATTAAAAATTTTTAATGGTTGATTTTAAATCGCGCGTTTTTATGGACCATTAGTAACGTTTTTCATAATGCTAAACTTTTATACAGTACGTTTTTATAAAGTTGTTTAAGTTCCTTAAATTTTAAATATTATTTGAATATTCACTCTATTTTTCTAGATGCTTTTCTACTTCCATTAAAATTTGGGATTACTTATGTTGTTTGAACAAAGAAAGAATTATAAAGTTATAAGTGCGTTATAAAAGTAATTACACTATTATAGTGTTATTACTTTTATAATGCAGTTAGTTACTAGAGTGTTATTACTTTTGTAGTTGTAAGTTTATTGTTTTATTTTAAATAACATTTTCATTAACAAATTTAAGTTGATTCGCCCCTTGGAAACAAAGAACACGATTTTGTATAAACTAAAATTTTAAAGACCAGATATTTTTCCAGATTTTGCATTTCACAATCGCTTAATTCAACCCTTGAATATATACAGAATGCATGCTCATAAGAAGTGGTACCAGGTCTCATACTACAGTCAAAGCTTTTGTATAAAACAAACACATAGTCTCTCCACAGCATCTACAATAATGCATATAAATCCAAACAATAAATAGGATAAATTATATTTTCTTATCTTGGCATTTTTACCCACTTGTTCACTACCTTTGCTTGAATCAACAACAGCATCTTGATTACTAGTAGATTTTTTTTTGTAACCAATTAGAAATTTATCTGTTTGCTAAAAATATTATAATTAAATTTATACTCCTAAAAAGTATTACTTCAGTATTTCTCATGCTTATTAGCGGTAAGCAATACCAAAATCAACAAAAAAGAATAAAACTCGTGAAGTTAATGTGACATTTTTACATTTACATATAATACTAGGTGTTTTTAGATTACATGCTTTATAAGCCGAAGCCAAATATGAAAAAATGCCTTTTTTAGTAGACTGGATCTATATCTATCATTTGAATTAAAGCATTTTACATTTATTTTTAAGCCTCTATTTTTATATGATTCATAATAAATGATTAAAAAAAAATGAACTTTAAATAACTTTCTACTAATTCAAAACATGTTGTTCAACATAAATGCATCATTTATATTATATTTGCACAAAACTTAAAAGAAGTTAAATATACATAAATTTTTATAAAACAAACATAATATTTTTTTATTTTATCTTATTATATTATTTCTATTTTATTATATTACTACAAATGCAAAAGTTTAATTTACAAAAACAATATTTATAAATACGAAAATTAATTATTATTTGTTTAAACTAAAAAATCCAAAATTTACGTAAATTTGGTATTTGTAAATTAAAAAAAAAAAAAAGTTTTTAAATATTTTTGTTTGTTTAAATACCTAGTATACTAGATATTCAAATGTGCTGATAAAATTTACTTGCTACCCTCGTGCAGTGAACAAATCTTACTCTGCCCCTAAAAAGCACTAGTTATTCAAGTTAATTCTAAAACAACATATTGCAATGAAAATTTGTTTAACAAACATTTTGTTTGACCAAAATTGCCAGGGCTAGCAAGTTTCTCATTTAAAAGCATGGCCAGCATCACCAAGGGGTCAGGGGGCATGGACCCTCCCACTTTTTTTCTAGAGTACCTTCTTTTTTTTTAAGAGGTCTTTTTCAAAAACTGACAATTGCATCCCCCCCCCCCCCCCCCACTACTTCAAAACCTGTGTATGGAATAAAAAATGGTTTTGAGTTAGGAAACTGTGAGCGCGAGCCATGGATTGCCTCAAACTTTTTTTCATATCAGAATGCAATGACTTTTTTCATTTTTTTCCTGGCTTTCATTATTTTCCTGGCTAACACCCTGGTCTACTGATATACTTATCAACTAAATGAACAGCAACAATGCTATTCAAAAGGATTTAAACAAATTATTAGATGGGTCAAATTATTAGTCAAACATGTTAGCTGTAAATTATATAGCTTAAATTATTAGTCAAACATTTTAAAACTGTTATACAAGCACCTATTCAGTCACAACTTAAATATGCAGCAGCAGTTAACAAACCATATTGAATTACAGATATTATTAGTATGTAAAATGTAAAGTATAGATCAACTATGATCAAACTACCAAAAGACATGGTTTTAATTTGGTTTACCTACATTACAAGAAGGAATAAGAGGGGGATGATAGAAATGTTTAAGATATCAGATTAAATTGATTATTTTAATTTTAAAGAGCCGTTGAGTTTCTAAAACTTGAAATAAAATTACGTTTAGTAGAAATAATTGAATAAAAAAAAACTAAAAAAAACTTACCTTCAAACGAAAGTAAAATACGAGTGATTGACAAACATTTTATTAGGTTAAATGTAACTTGACCCACAATAAGATCTCCAGCAAAATATGGTGTATTTTGATCAAGTTGAATCTTCAAATCTTTTATTTTTCCCATCTGAAATAAAATTCTTAAATGCAGTGTCTCAAAATTTTGACTAAGGTTTTTAAATGGCCTCCTTTTTATGGTCCTCATTTAAAAATTTTCAAAAGATAGTAATCCATACTATATAATCGGCAAGTCTAATATTTAAGTCAGTAAAGATTTAAACTATATAACCTGACATTTAAATGACAAGTAAACATCTATATGCTAACTCATCAATGATTGATTTATATTATGTTTAAGAAGTTAATTTTTTTAATTTATCAATTTAATTTTTTTATTTGTACAATATTAACACTGTTAATACTATTTGTTAGCCAGAGCTGAGGTTGCTAAAAAAGCTAGATTTTCAACTGGGCTTTTTGATTACTGCCATATCGGGAGGTGAAACCATCATTAAAAAAAGAAAAGGAAAAAAAAAAAAAGGAAAACCTTGCATAACCTCAAAAGCAGAGGACAAGTCTATTATTAATTTAAAAAAATGAATTTAGTCTAGTGTCTGTTTTGTTTGGTGATTTTTTTATTTAGGTTCTATTTTTTTTGTTTTTTTGTTATTGTTGCAAATGCCAGGCATTTGTCTGTGACAAATGCATGGCAACAGATTTTTCGATCAAGAAAAAATAAGCCATATCTTAATATTAATACAGACATGGTTTATACAATGTTTTTTGAAAGAAAAAAAAACTATAATTAATGAACAATTACATCATTAGTTCTGATGGACAGTTTTTCAATTAGTGACTGCAGGTAGACATTGAGCAATAAAGTGATGGCAGTAAATGTATCTTAAAAATATTTCATTTTTTTCAGTTTTTATCGAAGTTGACTCCAACTCTCTTATCTTTTGTATTTAGAAATAAGAACTCACCTTGTATTTCAATTTGCACTTTATTTTTTAGCTTGTTAAAATTTGTGTAAAATTTCAAATTTGTTTGTGTTTCATCTACAAAATTATATGAAGTATCATTTAGGGTAACCTGGAAGAAAAAGTGTATGTTGTTTTGCAAACAACTTTTAGAAACCCAAACTTTCTGTTTATAAGAAGTTATAGATTTTATCATCAATACTGTTACACTTAATATAGATCCATTTATCACTAGAGTCACATTGTAGAACCATATGGTTAGGTACACAGTAATAGGGATCTGCAAACTGAACTTTATGCTAAAATTCTGTGCGACGTTTTTTTGACATTTTTAAAAGGTAGCACTAGGCAAACATATTTTTGTGGTGTTTCTTATCACAAACATTAATAAACAGATTATTTTTCCAAAGAAGAAAAGCTAACATTGTTCTTTTATATTATGTTTATGCATGGTTACTAAACATTTTTATTGATTTATTAGCTCAACATTTTTATTGATTTATTAGCTCAACATTTTACTAAACACTTTTATTGATTTATTAGCTCAAAATTTCGTTGATGTTCTCATGTAAATTCTTGTCAAAGGAGTGTTCTGCAAATTTTTAAAATCTATCTAGCAAATTTTTTTCATGCATTTTCTATGCACCAGTTTTCATAGAAAAATATTTCCTAGCAGATAGTTTAAAAATTGCAGCACTTTTGATACCTTATTATGAATGAGGTGGTTATAAGTATTTAAAATTTTTTTTGCAATATTGTTTTAGATTTTAAAAATTAGATTTAGACGTCTAACATTAGACTTAAACATTTGATGATGGCAAGTGTAAGTAAAAACTTTTCAAAGTGCCTTATTAGAGATATGTACAATAGTTGTTGGCCCATATTATATGCAATGTGAGAGTTATATAAAGTATTTTGAATGTGAGTTGTTAATTAATATGAATTTATTACTTGTATTATTTTAATTTATTTACAAAATTTTTAAATTTTTATACAGTTTTTTTATCCTAGACTAATATGGCTTATGTTTATAGTTCTTAAAATTTTAACTGGCATTATTGAGGTTAAAATTTAAACACATTAAAACGGATTAGACTTAATTAAATGACGAGTAATACAAGAATGAATTTTAGATGGCACAAGAGACGCTAGCTCTTTAGAGCACCCTAGATATGGCAACAGTATTCCATACAAGGACAGATTTGAGATTTATAGAGATAAAGAACAGAATCCTGAGTTAATCCTAGAAGATGAAGGGTAGATGACTCGTCGAGTACATTCCTATTCATAAATATAGGAAGATCTTGATTATTGCAATAATGATAAGCAGAAAAAAATTGAATTTTTTCTTGGTTTTTCTTCTTTTTTTTTTTGATTTTTTACAAAAAATAAAACTCCTTGTAAATATGTTATAACTTATAACACTGTATCAAAAATATTCATAAAGCGCACGTTTAACTTTTTTGCCATAAGACAAGTGAAAGCACAACTGTATATACTTAATACTATACTATACGTAATATTTTTTGTTTGTTGACAACATTATAAAAGTAAAACATTTGTGGTAATTTATTTTAATACAGTAATTTTAAAAAGTTAACCTTCTTAAATAAAAAAATAAAAATTAAGATAATTTTATGACGTCAAAATCACGATGAGCTAATGAGCGAAGCCGTTTTTTATTTAAAACAAGGCCTATGTATATATATATATATTTATATATAAGGGGCTATTCTAGGATAAAAATTTGGGCGACAGTACTCCCCCGTCCCAGAAATTTTATCACTAAAAAAATAACAATTGTTGTTAGAAAAAAAAAGAAAAGATCCTCAAATTTCAATTTTTGGCAGCACCCAAATACGATTGACACTGTCGAAAACGGTCTAGAATAGTCCCTGTATGTATGTATGTATGTATGTATGTATGTATGTATGTATATATATATATATATATATATATATATATATATATATATACACAGGCCTTGTTTTAAATAAAAAACGGCTTCGCTCATTAGTTCATTGTGATTTTGACGTCATAAAATTATCTTTATTTTTTTTTTTATTTAAGGACATTAACTTTATATATATTTAAGCCCTTTACTATAGGTGTGTGTATATATATATATATATATATATATATATATATATATATACATACATACATACATACATACATACATACATACATACATACATACATACATACACACACACCTATAGTAAAGAGCTTAAATATAAAGTTTATGGTCAAAAACAACTCGTAGCTTGTGTATGGTTTTTAAACTGACAAAATTAAGGTTAGATTATAACAACACATTAATCAAATTGTGGAAACTATTTAAATTTAAAAAACCACAAAATCGCAAATTAAAAGACTACAACATTTTTAAAAACATTCTGAATGTTTTTATTTTATTTTTTAAAAATAAAAACATTTTTTTTTTTAATTATTTTAAGATTTTTAAAAATAATTTAAATAATTTTTATTATTTTAAAATTCTTTAAAATAATTTTTTAAAAAAACAACCTAAAACTGACATTTTATGGTACAAACTTAAAAACGACCATGCAAGAGTATATATATATATATATATATATATATATATATATATATATATATATATATATATATATATATATATATATATATATATATATATATATATATATATATATACACACAGTGCTTCTAGAAAGTATTAGCGCACTCGTAATTTTTTTATTATAGACAACTTCAAATCAGTATAAATTGCAAAGTAATTTTAATTTTGAACTAGTTTTTTGTTTAAATGAAAGGTAAAACCAATTAAATTTAGTTATAATGTCAAATATTGTCAACCTGCTTGTTTTTTTTATGAGTTAATTAGAAGTTTAATGATTACTCAGAAAAATGTCTGAAATTAAGCGTGCAAAAGTATTAGCGCACTCATTTAAAATGTATTAGCATACTCGTTTAATTCCTTAGAGAAAAACTTTCTTGGTTAATTTTTGTTAAAAACTCTCTGCTGATTAATAATAGTCAATAAAAAATGTAAGAAGAATAAATTGAAGTGGCGGAAATATCATTTGAAATACTGTTAGTTAATACTTCAAAATTTCAACAACAAAAATATGGGTTTAAGGAGGATAACAATTGAAACAAAGTGGCAAGTTGTTGGCCTGAACAAAAGTGGTCTCTTCAATCAAGAAATTGGACGTCAACTTGAAATCAGTGAATGCAGCGTTAGAACAACGCTCAAAAACTATAATGAGTTTGGAACAGTCAAAGACAAAAGTCGCTCTGGTCGTCCAAAAAAAATGTCAGAAAGAGACAAAAATGAAGCAATTATGCTCGCTAGTCGCAACCCAAACATAAGCATAGCCGAAACTGCCTCAGACCTGAATACAGCGTAGGGTGCACATCAAGTAAGCCGATCAACAATTAGCAAGCTTATGAAGAAAAAATATCTCAATTCATACTTTGCAACAAAGAAGCCACTATTAAGTATCAAAAACCATCTCAAGCAAAGAAAATGGTGCAAAGAGAGAGCTGCATGGACTGTAGAGCAATGGAGAAAGGTAATTTTCTCAGACAAGTCAAATTTTGAACTTATTAATCGCAAGAAAAGGTTTGTCGTGAGGAGATACAAAAACGAAAAATATAATCCTCATTTTTTTATGTCAAGAGTTCAAAGAGGAGGAGGTTCAATTAGCATTCGGGGCCGCATTGCTGGATCTAGCAATGGACTGGCGCATCTTCACACTGATCGCCTTAATCAACATCGATATAGAGAGATATTAGAAGGTTATTTAAAGCCATCAATGGACGTTTTCAAGGCAAACTCCACCTGGCAATTTCAACAAGATAAAGCTCCTTGCCACACAGCACGCTCAATAAAGCAATACATGGAAATAAAATGGTTTAATCTAATGCCTTGGCCCACTCGCTCACCTGATTTAAATCCTATTGAGAATCTTTGGAGTTGGATGGACTGCAAATTATAAAAAAGCAAGCCCACTAACTTGGCGCAGTTCAAAACGCAGATGCAAGAGTTGTGGAATACCGTGCCACAAGAATTAATCAGAAAACTTATAGATTCTATTCTGCGCAGAGTCTTAGCATGCCTTAAAAACAAAAGTGGTCACATAAAATATTAAACTTTCTTACCATCTTTGAAAAACTGTAAGTGCGCTAATACTTTTGCACACTTTTTTAATATTGTTTTTATCACTCTTGTTGTATTCTAATTAAGTTCAAGATAATAATAAAGAAATATCCTTTATATATTTGACAATTAGTAATTCTGCTTTATTTTATGAATAAGTTAAAAAAAAATTATCAATCAGCCTTTTATTGTTTTCGAATTACACTCATTTGAAGTTCCCATAGGTAAAAAAAATATGAGTGCGCTAATACTTTCTGGAAGCACTGTATATATATATATATATATATATATATATATATATATATATATATATATATATATATATACACACACACACACACACACATATATATATATATATATATATATATATATATATATATATATATATATATATATATATATATATATATATATATATATATATTAGCCCTCAGTTGTTTAATTATTTTCCATTTAACAACTGGATTTAAGTTTGCATCTTTTAATTTCCAAAATTCTTTTGATAGTTCAGTGTTATTTATGTATTTTAGAATGTTAAATGATTTTATATGGTTGGCATATCTAATTTTGAATGGTGTTTTGCTTATACCGATGTGGAATTTGTTGACAGGAGTGTTGGTAGGATCATTGGAACTTATATTAGCTTGGTATACAATGTTTTTTGTTAAGCATTTGTTTGATAAAGAGCAGGTATTTTTATTAAGGCTGTTTGAGTTGGTTCTAGGTGGAAATTTTCTGTTGTTCATAATTTATTGATAGTGTGCATTTAAAATAGATTTCATATTCGGCATACAGCTATAACTTATTTCTATCGTGTTTCTGTTGAAAATTTTGTAGAGTTTGTGCTTTATTAGGAAGTGTTTGTTGACTAAGGTTAAAAAGCTTTTTCCTACATTAGTGCTTACATTTTTGCTGAAAGGAGGGTTAAACAAAATGATGTTGCGTTTATGGTTTTTGGTATGAGGTAAATTTAAATTAGGGTGGTATGAAAGTTTATAATTAAAACCAGACCTTAACAGTGCGTCATTGTACATAGGAGTAGGTCTTAGGAAAATTTCTTCACTTGAAGAATTTGCAGACAACCTTAACTTAATTGAATGTGGAAGCTGTTCTAAATTATTAGGCTGGTGGTGTGAATCAACATGATGAGATTTAATGTGACGTAAAGGTAATTTATAACTTTCATGTTGCACTGATTGATTTACACTGCTTGATTCTAGGGGTCTTAGGTTGAATTTCATAAGACATGAGGTTTTTCTTCAGATTCTATTAATATGTATATGTACGAGCTGGAATGTGTTGAAAATAAAATTAAAAGCATTCCTTTTTAGCCGAAAATTGATATTTTCTGAAATCCAGAAATTACCATTTAAAAAACAATATTAATTTTATTATTTAAGCTTAATTTTATATTTCAAGCTTACTTTTATTACAAAAATCATAGAAACCTAAGTGACATTTCATTTTTTTTGTCTTCAAAATGTAGTTAACTTAATATATAATAATACCTTAAATAATTTCACTAATAAAGCTCTTAAAGCGGTTGATGACTTGTTTAGAAATATTGCAAAAAAAATCTACAACTTTTTAAATTTTATTTTGTAAAAGTTAACTACTTTTTATAACATTTTAAATCAATAAACATTTATTTTGAATAACAAAAGTAGATAAATATTACATATCAAATGGCTCATCTTTTAAGGAAAAAAATCATAAGTCCAGAGATTCAGTTTGTTTTTGTTGCTGTAACAAAACAGACAATTACTCTCGTCGCAGTATGTCATCATTGGTGACACTAGTTTGAGACTATGTACACGAAGGATTCAGTTTTGATATATGCATTTCCCACTGGACTTTGTTGGCGTTGCGAAAATGCTCTCTATGCCAAAAAGGTAATTATATTTTATAAATATTTTATTAAATTTTTTCTAAAATATTTCACTAAAAATACAAACAATCACGTTCACAGCAAGGAAAGGCTGCAAAAATGATAGAAGAGGTTTGGAAAAGTGAAAGAGAGTTACTTATAAAGGTAGGAAGGGTTGCTCCAACTGAGGATCAATGCTTATGTCCAATTTGTTGTATGGTATCAGACAAGCGCAGCCACAATATTTTTAATTTAAGAAATTATTATATAAGTATTAAAACCCAAACTCTAAAAAAAATAAAGTAGTCTCTACAGATACAATATTTGATATCAAGAAAAATCATGATCTGCCTGAAAATGTTGTTCGTAATATTCTTAGAGATCTATGAAAAGATCTTGGTCGTTTAGGTCTCTAAATATTTTATTACATAATTTAAACGGCAGTACATCAATTTTTTTTTTCGAAAAATCTATAATATTTAATATATCTCACATTGTTTACAGTATGGTATTTCACAATCAGGTGTTGAAAAGAATTCAATTGCTACGGTTATGAAGCGGTCTCATGCTCTAGATAAATTTTACAGTTACAAAAAAATTGTTTTTTAAAATGGAAAGGAAGATGAACTTGAAAACTCAGTGTTAAAAGATGTTGAATACATTGAAGATCTTACCAGACTTGTTCAAGAAATCTGCTCTCTACGTGAATTAGATCCTATGAAAGCCATTGTTAGAGTTGGAATTAACAAAGGACAGGGTTCAGTGAAGGTTTAGTAACTTAACCTACTTTATATTACTCAAATAAAAGAAATAAAATTAGAATTATTATTATTATAATTGAAATTAAATTTCAAATTATTATGAATATTTTCGATGAAACAGAGGTTAGAGGAGCAAAATAGAAACCAGGAAGACTCAGAGAGAGAACAAGGTGATAATTCTGGCTTTGACACGTTACATCAAGGAGAATAACCATAATCTTGGAATGCTTACTAAATTAATTAATCTAAATCAGCTCAAATTTTTTGTGGCTTCTGACCTAAAGCTCATAAACGTACTTCTGGGCATATCAGTAAGAGATTTTGCTTAATCTTATTAATTTTTACAAGTAGCTACTAAAACATTAAATCTAAGAATAATAAAATAATTTATTATAGAGTCATGGTGGAAAACATGCTTGTTGTTACTGTACTGGTACAATAAGCTCATCAGGTGACTTGAGAACTTTTGCCTCCTTAAGTTCAGATTACTATCTGAACGTAAAGTTCTCAAATTATTAGATGAAATGATGCTAGTAACACCAATTCAGTTATACCCCTGCTTTGAAACCCTGCAGTAGTTTAGAAAAGGTAACAATTATATATATATATATATAACGGACCCAAAAATACTAATTCTAGTTGCACGTAAGCCGTAAAGTCATCAAATCATTAAAGGTATTATTATATATTAAATTAACCACATTTTTAAGACAAAGATAATGGATGGTCATGATGGTTTCTATGATTTTTTTAATAAGAGATAGCTAGAATAATACAAATGATATAATCTTTTAGGCACTATTTTCTGGATTTCGGAAAATATCAATTTTGGACTTAAAAGGAACGCTTTCGATTTTACTTTAAACAAATTCCAGCTCGTACATATACATATTAATAGAATCTGAAGAAAAACCTCATGTCTTTTGAAATTCAACCTAAAACCCTTAGAATCAAGCAGAGTATAGTGAGTTCGTTTTTTATAAATATTTCTTTAAAATGTTTTTAATATTTTTTATTTGAGGACCACTCATATTTTTAAAAATTGCTAAATCATCATCATGGAATAATCCGAAATCATTTTTATTATAAAATTTTGCAATTTATAACAAAAGTTAAATTCCCACAAGTTCACAAACTTTAGCACCATCAAAACAAAAGTTCTTGTTTTTAAACAAAAAAGTGAAATAGTATCCAAGTGCAGGCATTAAAACAAGTTTCTTCTTGTCCTATTCGACACGGGTGATTAAGCAATTTTTCAATTAAAAATTGTTTTGTTATGACATCAGAACTCTTCTATTGCTTTGTTATTGTTTTTTCTGTATTCTTTATTTTTTAATGATTTTTTCATGATTTAAAGAATAAAAAATGGCGATGATGGCAGAAAGGCATGAAACTTTAAGTTTTTCAATAATCTAACTCCATATATATTAACACTGATCTATTTTGTAAACAATTTACATTATATCAATCACTCTCAAATGAACACGAGACTTTGTATCTCAACTTGGTACAATAAAATAACAATATATATATATATATATATATATATATATATATATATATATATATATATATATATATATATATATATATATATATATATATATGCAGTAGTGGTGTAGTGGTAGAGCGCTCGCTTCATAAGCAAGAGGTTCCGAGTTTGATTTCCACCACATTCCTGGTAGTACTGCGCTCAACTTGTTTCTCCGTGCAGCAGCCTTGTTCATCAAGGTTCGTGTTTCGGAATCATAGAGTTGAGAGAGGGTTGTAACAACAAGTAGCCTCCTCATCTGTAGTGGCCTTCTCAGCCTTGGGGAGGTGAATTATAAAAAAATATATTTATATAATATACTAATATCAAGGTGATTTGGATCTTTGATTTATCAACATTTTCTTATATATTTCAGTGTTTTTTTATTTTTTTATAGCACATTTTTTGTAATTTTTACTATTTGGGCAAAATTTATTTATTATAAATTATATATATATATATATATATATATATATATATATATATATATATATATATATATATATATATATATTATAAATTATATATATAAATATAAATTTTATATATATATATATATATATATATATATATATATATATATATATATATATATATATATATATATATATATATATATATATATATATATATATATATATATATATAAATGGATTTTGATTTAAAATTTTTTATTGTTTTGAATTTTTATGTGAACTTTTAAATATGTTAAAAAATCATTTAAGTTAAATAAATTTGCTTTTTCAATGAGCATTCAACTTGGAGGTTTTTTTTTTTTTAATTTTTTTTAATTATAAGACACGATTAATATCACGATTAATAAAACATTTATTAATATCCAATTGTTATTGAAAAATTACTTACTTTTATCTTATCAATAGACATCCATTATTAACTTGTGTTATATTACAAGTTTTAATTATCTTTAATTTTGAAACAACTTCAATTAGTATTCTTGCAACTTGCTCTTTAAGCTCGCAAAATGGTAATCATTATTTATAAAGATTCGTGTTTAAAGTGATTTAAATATAAACTCATGTTTCATTGCAGCTTATACGCACCAAGCGGATATGATTCATTAAATATTTTTCGGTCTCAATTTTTTTGAAATGTATTATTTTCTTAAGCTATATACATGGCCGTAACGACTCATTTAAATTGGGGAGGGGGAGGCTATAAAGAGGAGGAGCGCAAGCAACTTTTCAAGATTCTGTAGTTATACCTATATCAGAGCAATACAGCATGTATTTAGAGGTTCCATAAATTTACTTTTAGGGATCAAATATCCTGTATTCGTAGCTATATTGCTCACATTACAACTCTTTTCAAGCGAAAAAGGTAATAAACCCTACACATAAGGAGATTTAAACGTTTATATGGAGATCTGTGTATCCAAGCCCCAAACATGAGTTGAACATTACTTAAATAATATAAATAAGATAACATAAGTTACACAACGGATTGGTAGCATCAATTCCTAAATTTGCACGCAAATTCTCGTAATTTCGCGTTAGGTTTCTGCGGTAATTTATTATTTAAAGATGTTATTTATGATGTGAAGTAAAATATGGCCTTCAAATATAATATTTTTAAGAGCACATGATATAAGTAAATCACAGAAAACATTATTATGTTACGTTAGTACAGTTATAACAAAGTTCTTTTTAATCTATAGATTACTTAATGACTAACTGCAGTTAGAGATTAGGATATGCAAAAGTATCATTTAAATTCCTTTAAATAATGCAAATACAAACGTTTTTTGAACAAGCCCGCCATCGGTCTCATATCCAAACAGATATATAAATACTACTTTATAGTATACAAGTTTAAATGCTAAATACTTGAAACATTTTCTCAAGCTTAAAAACGACTTTAAATAAACTACAAATCAAAGAAACCTTTCCACAAATAATTATTGACTAATAAATAAAATAATTATCAAAAAATATAACATGTTGATAAAAGAATCATTAATGATCCTAATGGAACATTACATTCTAAACTTTTGTTGATCGGTTTTTGCTCAAATTTCAGTATAACTAAAACTAATGACATTATTAAAATTTTTTGTAAAGTCTTTACAGTAGAGATGTAATAATTAAATTTATATTTACAACTAATAAAATAAAAAATTGCTTTTGCATAAAACTCGACTTTCTAAGTCGCTAAAACTCAATTTTTCTACAAGTTTTTATGTAATCCTAGTTATTGATACAAGGATTAATCAACACTTTTTAAGTGACTAACAATTAATGTTTATCTGATGTTTAAAAAAAAAATGTTTATCTGCATTTAAGTTCATTCATTAACTGTAAAAGTTGTTGAAATATTTTGGTATTTTGTATCACATTTGCGTCTCCTAAAAAAAAAAAAGGTCCTCTATTTCTAAGATATTTTAGGACTTTCAGATTCTGGTGGGGGGAAATGCATACCCCCATTCCCCTGGTTCCATCACTGATATATATATATATATATATATATATATATATATATATATATATATATATATATATATATATATATATATATATATATATATACATATATATATATATATATATATATATATATATATATATATATATATATATATATATATATATATATATATATATATATATATATATATATATATATATATATATATATAGTAAGAAAACATCAATTAATACAAATTCTCTTAATACAATTAATAAATTGTTATTAGAAATTTTCGCTGGATTATTAGTACCAGCAATCATCAGCTCGTAAAAAAAAAAAATATTTTAATTTTTAATTTTAATAAAAAAATTTTTTTTTTTTTTTTTACGAGCTGATACATATATATATATATATATATATATATATATATATATATATATATATATATATATATATATATATATATATATATATATATATATATATTTGCTGTTCATACGTGTATATATATATATGTATATATGTACATATATATATATATATATATATGTATATATATATATATATATATATATATATATATATATATATATATATATATATCAGGCGCGGATGCAGTATTTTTTGATACCTAACTTCCAGACATGGAGCGAACACCAAAAATTTATATGTTAATACTTATGTCAAATAAGTATGCTTTACATACTTATTTGACATAAGTATTAACAGAGAGAGAGAGTGTGTGTGTATGTATGTGTGCGTGCGTGCGTGTGTGTGTGTGTGTGTGTGTGTGTGTGTGTGTGTGTGTGTGTGTGTGTGTGTATACGTCGCGTTGTTGCATTTAAAAAGTTATATATTATTCATTTATAAAAGTCCTTGTAATACAAGGACTTTTATATATATTTGGTATATTCGATGACATTTATACATGTTCGATAGATTCTCAAAATCTTTTAAATATGACGACGCTCTTTTTTCCACTGTTCTTTATATATGTATATTTTATATATTTATATATGTAAGTACATATATGCAGATACATATATGTAGATATATATATGCAGAGACATATATGCAGAGACATATATATATATATATATTACATATAGATAAAAATTTAAAGATTGTTAGACTATGAACTTCATTAGACTATGAAATTCAATTTTGGTATTATTAATTTTAACAAATATATTTGAAATATTACTTAAATTAATAACAAAAATCAATACCAGCGTTTTTTTTTAACCTAAGGAACGTGTTAGAGCACACACTTAGGTTGGTATTTGAAGTCATAATTTCTTTCAGAAGATAAATAAAAGAATCATTTTTTTTCTAAAGGACCTTTTTTTTAATTTTTTGACAATTTTTTTTTTTTTTTTGACAAAATTTACCATTGTGCCCCAGCACTTTGAAGCCCGTGTCGTCAGTAATATAATTTCTTTATAGATTTTGATCATTTGATTTTAAAAATTTTTGCATCGCATTGTCCAAAAATTAAAATAACAAACTTTATTAATTAATTGAAAATTTAATTTTACAAGTTCTTTATAAAAATATTAAACAACAAAGTTATTTATACTTAATGCATACTCTTTTATAAATTAGTATTTTTTATTATTATCAATAACTAGGCTTAATTTTACGCTTAACGTGTTTTCAAAGAAAATATTTGAGTAAAAGTCGTCGTTGCCGAAAAAACAAACATTTTTTTCATTGAAGAGTTTGTTTTAACTAGAGTCGTGGTTTTTTTAACCTATTAAAATACAAGACGCGCAACCCACCGGATTAACCGTCTCGCATCTTTTTGTTAAGATACGGTTATTAAAATAAAAAGATTTTTAATCAATAAATTGTTTTTGAGTATAACTAAACAAAATATATACAATATCTTAACTTATGTTATCAATAAGTATTCATTAAGACGATTTAGTGATTAGTGCTTTTGAAAAACCGCGAATATGCGTCGAAATCCTCAATATGCATGATGGATGCGCCAGCAATAAAGTATAATATAATTTTAAGAATAAATTAAAATTTCTTTTTACTTAAAATGGTTGTGGCATGACGTTTAGATAAAACTGTGATGCTACTGTTAAATTATATTTTTTATTATTAATAAAAACCTGCTTATCTTTAACAACAGCAAAAAAAGTAAAGCAAAAAGGCGAAAATGTGCATATAAAAATTGTGATATTAAACTTAAATTTAAAATAAATGGTTGATCATTAAGTCAACTAACATCTAGTACTAGTAAATTTAGTGGCGCCCGTTTTTGCAATCATCTACCCATATAAATTACAAAATATTAAGTTGAAGCGGAGGAAGCCAAAGATATATATATATATATATATATATATATATATATATATATATATATATATATATATATATATATATATATATATATATATATATATATATATATATCGCATACTTAATATATAATAAATTTAATTTCTTATGGAGAGGTATTAAATTTATTATTAATTTAAACTCACAAAAATTTTATGAAAAAATTTATTTACAATAGAAAACTTACCTTTTCAACTTTGATGCTCGTTTTAGCAACCATTTACATGTATAAATTTAATTTATTTTGAGATCAATAATCTTTTATAAAATCATTTTATAAAATAATTTATTTGGAACTTAGATTAATTATATTCATGCAAATATATAATTTAATTCGTTTTTGTAAATAAACAAATTATTATTTACTTTACTTTGCGAAGTGAAATTTTTGGTTTTTTTTTTATTTTTATCGTGTCTAAAAACCGATATTGAAATGTTTTACCGGATTATGACGTTTAAACTAATTGATTAATTATTCGAAGCGCGTGAAAACAATTTATTTTTATTATTATAATTAACCGCTAATTTTAACGGAATTAGGGAATCTGGTGATCCAGTTTACCGAATCAGTGACCTGAATAATTATATAATAGATCTCCTGATTTCCTGACTCCGAATCCGTAACGCAGTAAAAATTACAACTTAGCGGTTAATTAAAATAAAAATAAATTGTTTTTATAAATTTATGTAAATTTTTAAAAGTAATTAATCAATTAGTTTAGTCATCATTCGGTGAAACATAATAAATAGTAGATACTTATTTATTTAATTACAATAAATAAATTATTTTTTGTAATTAAAATAAATAAGTATATACTATTTATTTATGTTTCACCGGATGATATTATGTTATAATAAATTATATATTTGCATAAGTTTGAATGAATATAATTAATTTCAATACTTGATAAATATTTTTTAAACAGCGATTACATTATTGATATCAAAATAAATAAAATTTATATATATAAATGATTGCTAAAAAACGGGCGCTAAAGGTGTCCCTGAATTTGATTTTATTTAAAGATGCGTAATATATATATATATATATATATATATATATATATATATATATATATATATATATATATATATATATATATATATATATATATATATATATATATATATATAATTCATTGGGTACTCTGGCTTCACTTCACTTTTCATAAAAAATAAAATTTATATATGTAAATGATTGCTAAAAGCACCACGGGCCCTCCTGAATTTAATATTTATAACATATGCGTAATATGTATAAATTTTTAGCTTTCCCGGTGTAGCGCTTTTAATTTACTGCCATTAAAATTTTACTGCGCAGCAAAGTTCCAACGTTAAAATTTTACTGCGCAGTAAAATTCAACTTTGAAATTTTACTGCGCAGTAAAATTTCAACGTTGGAATTTTACTGCGCAGTAAAATTTCAACGTTGGAATTTTACTGCTATGGTTATTATTTTACTGTTTTTTTTTATATACAGTTTTTAGTGTTTATTTTTTCGGCGTTTTCAAGATGTACAAAAATATTAACTTTCATGGTATCAAGAAATATTTGAATGACAAAAAGTTTCCTGAAGATGTAAACGAGAGAGGAAAAAAAGCAAACTTTAAAAGGCATTGTAAAAACTTTGCAATTGACAACAAATTGATGCATTGCAAAAGAAATATTGGTGAGAAAAACTTTTTAACTAATTCAAAGTTTCAAAAAAATTTTTAACATTTTTTGGTTCTAATTATTGTTTTTATTTAAATGTCTACAAACAAACTTTTGTTTCTCGTAGGTGATTGTGGTAATAGATTGAGAAAAGCAACTAAACATAGTTAAAGAAGTTCATGAGGGTCTAGGAACTTCAGAGAAAGCTGTTGCATTACCAAGTCACCTTGGCATTAATGCTGTTAGAAAGCAAGTATCTTCAAGATTTTTTTAGCATTCAATAGTGGGAGATATCACAAAGCATATAAATCAATGTGAGCGATGTCAGAAAACCTCCAACAGAAATCTTAAAGTCTCTTCTGCTTTAAAACCTGTTAAAGTGGAACAACAAGTAATGAAGCAAGTTGGTGTGGATTTAATTCAATTACCTGAATCGAATGGATTCAAATTTGTGATTTTTCTTATTGATTATTTTTCTAAATGGACTGAAGCTGAACCTCTAAGCAACAAAACAGCAGTATCAGTAGCATCCTTTCTCTATAGGGTTATATGCAGACATGGTTGTTTTAAAATACAAATCAATGACCAAGGTCGGGAGTTTGTAAACTCTATATCCATTACATGACATAAAAGGTACTCAGCAGCATGTTACCTCGGCTTACTATCCACAAGCTAATGGCCTTGTAGAAAGACAAAACCAAACAATTAAGAAAGCAATTATTAAGGTCTTTAATGAAAATGTTTAAAATTGGGTGTCAGTTTTAGATGGATTCTTTTTTGCTTTGTTCAAGTTCATGATTCAATGGGGTACTCACCATTTTTCCTTATGTATAACCGACAATCCTGCCTTCCAATCGATGTAAAATACATAGATAGACTCAATGATGATGAATATAATCCTGTATATGATAAAGAGGTTTTACAAAAAGCTTTAGAAATGAAAAGAGGAATTGAAGAAAAAACCATAAACAAAATTGTTTGTTCACTAAAGAAACAAAAAATTGACTATGACAGAAAGCATGCAACAGCATCAAAGTATTGTGTTGGTCAGAAAGTACTTTTAAGAAATCTTAAAAGAGATGATAGGAAAGGAGCAAAAATGACTTTCTCGTGGCTGGGTCCATATGAGATTCTTGATATTTTATCAAATTCTACATGCTTATTAAGTAACAGTAAAGGGAATAACACATTGCAAAAAAAAAAATACTCTCTACATCATCTTAAACCATTTATTTAAAAGGAAAGTAATTTAAATATGTCTGAATTATCTTCAGATGTGGTGATAAAGATGAATTTCAACGCCACCTCAACTTAATGAAACATCCCTCCAAAGATATTTGCCAGAAAATTGCTGGAAAACTTGCTCTCAAAATATTTGTTATACCAGATCTTATTGGTGGAAAAGAAAATGATGTACCTTTGAAAATGCATGCATGCAAAGCTAATGGAAATTATTTTTTTCGAGCAATTTTGTTTTTGCTGTCAGGTTCTGAATGTCAACATGTATGTGTTCGTGATCTGGTTGTGAAACACATGACAACAGAACCTTGTTCCAGTCTTTTATCAGAATATTTAGGTGATGACGGGGAAAGTTATCTCACCAAAAGTGGTACGACCGCAGATGGTTTATGGGCTACAGACGTAGAGATTCTTGGTACTGCAAACCTTATTGGAATTGATATAGCGGTGTGGTCATTCACAGGACAAAAACTAACATGGCTAAAATATCCAGCTTCTAATAAATTTGACCAACGAACATATCATACTATTCTTTTAGAAAATAAAAACAATAATCATTTTGATGTTGTTTTGTCACTAAAAACTTTAAAGTAAGAAAAATTTGTATTGAAATAAAATATTGTTGGTTCCGCTTGTTTTTCACATTATTTTAGAAGTATTTACAGTCCTATTGGAAGTATATCTGAACCCATTCGTCAGATATATATACGTCCATAATTTATGGTCTTCAATTATTAGAAAACTTATTTGATATATGTTCCTAAATGTAAAATCTTCTAATGCTAAGAATAAGGGAAAATGCATAACTTTACATAAAAAAGTGAATCAAAATCTAGCCTGGAAAGTAAACTATCATTTAATGTATGCATTAAATAAAAAAAGTTTCATATGAAGATAAATCAAAGTACCTTTAATTATTTTTAAACATGTATATTTTTACCCGCCCCTCCCACAAACTTTAACATTTCTTGTTTACTTGATGACAGTAAAAAAATAACAAGCGCAGTAAATTTTTAACGTTGTAATTTTACTGCGCAGTAAAATTACAACGTTAAAAATTTACTGCGCAGTAAAATTTTAACTGAGTAAAATAATAACTCGACACCGGCCTGACTTCACTTCTCAAAATAAATAAAATTCGTATACAAAATTCTTGCTAGAAACTGGCGCCACGGGCGCCCTTGATTTAGTAATAATAAAGAATATTTTTGTTGGTATTTTTAACGTATACGTCATAAAAGTTTAGATATTTTTTCCCTATGTTGTTTTTTCACTAAGTTATTTGTCAAAAACTTAACATGCAAACAAACAAAAAAAATCAATCGTATAATACTTGTCAAGATATATGTGAAGTGGGGTTGTATAAATATTTCTAAACATGGATTTAAATCCAGGAATTTCTGGAATTTGATTTGCAAGCTTTTAAAGAATTTTAATGCTTTTTCAGTCCAAAAAAATATTATAAAATTAAACTGAAAAAACTAAAAATTAACAATTAAAAAAAAATCTACAAACAACAAAGATGTAAAATTAAAAAAATTGTTTATAGTAATACTGAATGAATTTAAAAGGGAAACTGAAGTTATGAATTAGTATCAAAAATTGAAACGGAAGAATTAAGAATGTTGAAATAGATCTTAAAGAGATCAACATGCTTCTCCGCGCAGCCGTTTTGTTTTTCATGTTTTAGATTTAAGGCTGAGAAGTAGTTTCAAATAAAAAAAAGTTAAAAAAAAAAGATATAACAAAAAGGAGTATCCTCTTCGATGATAATGGTCTCCGGAGTCTTGAGGACGTGAGTTTAATAATTAAAAACAAAGGTAAAGAAAAAGTATTTTTTTAAGCAAAATTAATAGCAACAAACAATTAGAAAAAAAATAATGAAATTAATAATGAATAATGAAAATGAAAAATGGCGGCCTAAAGATGGCAGCCTAGTTGAGCACATGTTTTAAAATAAGTTTTAATAATGGTAGTGCCTAAAGGTACAACTCAAGCAATTAATACTGCTATTGAGGTACTTAGAAAAGAATTAATGGAACGCATTATTAAAGTCGAGAAGGAAAATGAAAGATTAAATACCGAAAATGAAAGTTAAAAAAAACAGTTAAGAATAGCTGAACAATGCAATTAAAATAACAACAAACCATTCTTTAGCAGCCTTTTTGAGAAAACAAACGAAGGAGCCCCTTATCAGTGATTCAGAAACGAGATTATTAAAAGCAATTTCTGTTGAACAAAAAGAAAAGGTCAAAAAAAGAAAAAATGAACTAGTGTTTGGATTAAACGAATCGAAACGAAAAAGCAAAGATGAAATTAAAGAAAGTGATGATAAAAGAGTTGGAGAAGTATTTGATGCTATTTGATTAGAAAAATTCTGTATTGTCAAACATTTTAGGTTAAACAGGAAATAAACCAGGAAATAGACCAGGACCACTAGTTATTGAACTAGTTGATTCATCATACCAGAAACAAGTTTTAATTGTTGCTTGAGATTTAAATAAAGTCGAGGCATATAAAGATAAAGTATTTATCAATCCAGACCTAACGTACAGACAAATAGCTAGTCTTAAATTGCTACTTAGGGAAAGAAAAAGATAAATAAAACAGAGGAAGATAAAAGTTCAACATTTCGTTATCAGAAACGAAATTTTGCAGAAAATTGAAATAAAAAAATACTATAAAAAATTAATGCACAATCAAGTTTAATATCAAAACTCATCGCGAAATAACGTGCTTATACATGAACACATCTTCATTAAAAAATAAGTTTGACAATCTAATTGAAATGATTAACTCAAACAAAGCTGATTTGTGAAACTTAGTAGAATAATGAGTTAGTAACTAATACCAATGAATACACTTTATTTACAAGAGACGGAGGCGTTGGTAGAGGTGGAGGAGTGTGTGTATATGTACAAAACGATATAAAAGCGTATGAATTTTTAGGAAAATGTTTAAATGACCCTAATATAGAACAGATTTGGTGCGTTATTGAGTTAGGAGGTGAAAAAATATTATGTGGCAGTATGTACAGAACTGGAATCAAAAAAATAAGTAACTGTATTAACATCACAAAGTCTATTAATTTTGCTTGTTCAATGAATTTATTAAAAAAATTTACTGGAATTCTTATTTGTGGGGATTTTAATTTCAACAATTAAAATGGACAGAATATTACTATAGCACACTAACTAGTGAGACTGATAGACCAGCAATATTTTTTCAGAATTTTTAAACAATTGCTTCATACATCAGAACGTGATTGAGCCAACGTTTCAAAATAACATTGGGAATGAAACGAATGTACTGGATTTGGTTATAGCTAAAAATAAAAATAGAGTATATAAACTGGTACACCTTCCACCATTGGGAGGTATTAACCACAGTCATCACGTTATTAGATTTAACTACAGTCATGAAAAAGTGTATTGACAACATTGTATTTACAATCAAGGGAAATTTGATGAATTAAATACTTATTTTAAAATCTTAAACTGGGACAATGAATTCAAAGGCTTTGAAATAAATAAATGCTACAAAAAATGGCTGAGCCTTTATGAAGAAGGATGTAAACTCTTTATTCCAATCATAAATCTGGGAAGCATTCAAACCAACACAAAGCTTTTCTGGAATAAAAAAGAGTTGAAAGCGTTGTCAAAAGAAAAAAGAAAAGTTTGGTTCAAGTGTCGAAAGCAGAAATTTTGAGACAATCGTTTACTTGCAAAATACATAGAGTTAAATAAGATTTAAAAAAAAAAAGGTGTCTAAAAATTAAAGATTTTGAATATGATCTCGCTTTAAATTCAAGTTTAAAAAAATTCAAAGTTTAATCCCAAGAAAGTTTATTCATATATTAACAATAAAAGTAAAGTCAAAGACAATATAGGAGTGATCCAACTAAAAAATGGTAGTATCAAAACTGATAAAAGTAATTTCAATACATTGAATGGATATTTTGCATAAGTATTCAATGAATCACAAGCTTCATCTGCTCCAATAATAGATACAGAAACACAAAAAATTTGTAGAAATTTTAATGCCTCTTCTGTAGAAGAATACTTAAACAAACTGGACATAAATAAAGCAACTGGAGTGGACAGAGTTCATCCAAAAGTTCTAAAACAGTGCAAATCTACTTTAGCCAAATCACTGTTGTTATTGTTTTGTAATTCATTTGAAAAGGGTAAACTTCCGAAATTAAGGTTGTGCGCAAATATCGTCCCACTGTTTAAAAATGGTGACAAGTTGAACCCATGCATCTATAAACCTGTATTTTTTATACCTGTAGTTTTTAAAGTCATAGAAAAGATAGTTAAAGATAAAATGATGAAATATTTAGCATAAAATAAATTAATCAATAAAAACCAACATGAGTTTGTTAATAATAAAAGTTGTGTGACGAACTTATTGGAATATCTAGATTTCATCACAAGTTCAGTTGATAATGGTTTGGATGTAATGGATTTATTTCTAGACATAGCCAGAGGGTTTGATTCAGTTAATCACGAAAGATTATTGTTAAAATTGAATGCTCTAAGTTTTGAATCAAAATTATTAGACTGGTGCGAGGGATTTTTAAAGAAAAGACTTCAAAGAGTGGTGATAGGAAATAATAAATCAGAACGGGAAGAGGTCGTGAGTGGAGTACCACAAGGATTAGTGCTAGAACCACTATTATTTTTAGTGTTTATTATTGATTTCTCCAACATAAAATAATCAAGCTGTAAACTATTTGCTGACGACACGAAAACTCTTAGAGCAATAAAAAACAATAATGATATTATTGAACTTCAACAAGATATGAATCGGTGAATATTAAAAGGCACATATTTGTCACATATTTTTAAAGATTGACTTTTTTGCAAACTTGTATATTCAAAGGATAGCTCCATCATTTTGTGTTATAAAGGTGTCTGTCAAAAATTTTCTCTAGCCTATACAGTGTCTAAAAGTTTTGGTTTATTGTTAAAAGGTCTGAAGTCCGCCCTTTTAACAAAAAATAAGAAACTTTAGGCTGAAGACAGCGGACCAAACGTAACCTTATTTTCTTGTTTTGATTGTACAACAGCGTGGTGAATAAAGTTGATTTATTACTTTTGATCATTTTAATAGTGATTAAAGTTAACTGTACAGTTAACTGTATAGTTAACTGTATAGTTATTTAAGTTAACTGTATAGTTTGCAATCTTATAAATTAGTTAGCCAACCAAGAGCCAGCGGGAAAAAAGGTGGAGGATTAGGGGTTTATGTCTCCAATAAATATATGTATAAAATTAAAAGAGTACAATGTTTCTCTAATTCTAACTACGAAAGTGTTTTCAGCAAAATTATAAACAATAAATATAGTAATATATTAGTAGGATGTATTTATCCTCCGCCTAATGGTAAAATTAAACCTTGATGCTCTGACTTATCAAAAATTTCCTAAAATAAAATCCTTTTCTGAAATGCTATTTAAACTCAACGTCTTATCAATAAATAATAAACCCACACGTGTTACAAAAAACTCAGCAACTGCGATTGACAATATCTTCATTAATAACCACCTAAAATCAACATTTGAAACTAGAATTTTTCTTACAGATATTAGTGATCATTTTCCTATCTTTTTAAAAGTAATTTATTTAAAAACTGCGTCTGATAGTCAACTAAATGTTATTAATTTGAAAAAACGTAACATTAAATTTTGTAATATCAACAAACTAACGTGTAGATTAAAACAAAAATCATGGAGTAATATATACAAATGCAATGATACTAACGAAGCTTTTAATAACTTTTTAAGTACATTATTAAAACACTACAATGAAACATGTCCATATGAGGATATTAAAGTTAAGGCAAAAGCTATTGCTAACCCATCGATGACCAAATCGCTATTAAAATGCTCAAAAAAAAAGCAAAAACTAGATAACAAATTTCTAAAAAACAAAAACACAAACAATGAACTAAATTACAAAAAATATAAATACTTTTACCAATCACAAATCAAAAATGCAAAAAAAAGTTATTTCAGTATGCTAATTTTGAATTGCCAATTTAATAGTAAAAAAACATGGTCCATAATTAATAAAATCATCGGAAAAGACAAAAATATGGCTCCTTCACTGCCAAAGAGAATTAATATTGACAACATCGATATATTCTGTCAAAACCTAATCTCAAAAGAGTTCAACAAGTATTTCACAAATGTTGGACCTAAACTTGCTAAAATCCTAAAACCCTCAAATAACAAAATATTATATGATAATGAATTAAGTTATAAAGAACTTGTAACAGCATACTCTTTTTTTTAAAAAAAAAAAATCCCCAGGATATGATAAAATCTCTAGTAATATAGTGATTTTTTAACAAAACTAGCTTAAGCAAACCATTGTTTCATATACTGAAACTTTCATTAAAGTTCAGTATTTTCCCTGATGCTCTTAAAATAGCTAAAATAATCCCAATTTACAAATGCAAGAATCATTCGGACATTACAAATTATAGACCTATATCATTACTTTCTGTATTCTCAAAATTGTTTGAACGCGTAATTTATAATAGAATATTCGAGTATTTCACTATAAACAGTTTGTTTTACCCAAAACAATTCGGGTTCCAGAAAAATCACTCAACTGAACATGCAATTATTGAAATAGTCAACCATATAACCAATGGTTTTAACAATAACAAATATACTTTAGGAGTATCTATAGATCTATCTAAAGCATTCGATACAGTTGACCATTGCATTATCTTAGAAAAAATTAAGCATTACGGTATAAATAATACAACATATTCCTGGATAAAAAGTTATCTTACAGATAGGAAACAATATGTTCATAATGAACAATCCGGAACATTAAATGTCGTATGCGGAGTTCCGCAGGGATCAATCCTTGGTCCGCTCCTATTCCTTATTTATGTTAATGACTTTTGTAATGCATCATTAAAACTAAATTCGATAATGTTTGCAGATGATACAAATCTATTTCTTACCAATAATAATATTAAACATCTCTATTCAGATATGAATATGGAATTACATAAAGTTAATATTTGGTTTAGGGCAAACAAACTGTCACTTAATGTTGAGAAAACAAATTATACTCTATTTCATAAAAAGAAACAAGAATTAAACATTCCACTTAAGTTGCCTGAACTTTATTTAAATGATAAATTAATTAAAAAGCAAACAAGTGTAAAGTTCATAGAATATCTTGTTGATGAAAGTTTATCCTGACTTCCCCAGATAAACAATATTCAATCAAAAATCACCAGAACTATTGGCGTAATGTATTGAGTCCGCCCATACGTGAATATTTCAAGTCTCAAATTGATATATTATGGGCTGATTCACTGTTTCATTTACTATGCTAATATATCATGGGCAAATACGCATAAAACAAAACTTGAAAAAATTTATAAGCTACAAAAACACGCTTGCCGAATCATATACTATAAATTTAAACGTGAACATGCAAAACCTCTAATGAAAGATATGAAAATGATGGGTATATTTGAAATAAATATCTATCAGCATCTAATTTTTATGTATAGATACTACAACAATCTTTTACCAGTAAATTTTAATAAGTTCGAAATAAAGCTAAATGATAAGTATAATCTAAGATCAAATAGAAACATTAACTATAAATTGCCTCGGAAATGTAACAAACTCTCAGAATATTGTATACCTTATCGAGGACCTAAATTATGGAATGAATGTCAAAAGGATTTTAAGTTTACGGTGAAGTCCTTAAGTTCATTTAAGTTTCAAGCAAAAAAGAAATTTTTAAAATGTAATGATCTTAATAATCAAAATCTTTTTTTATTTTAACTAATTAACTTTTTGTTTGTTTGACTATTTTACCGGTAACTTTGCTACTTATTTGCTTCTTAATACGAGTTTTATATTATACGTGTTATATACTTCTTAATACGATCTCTTTAGTATATTTATTATGAGTTTTACATTTATATTATACTCGATATTAATGCTGTATATTTACAATTTATTAAAACGGTTTATTACTCTTCTTATTTATTATATAAATCGACGATTTATTATTCTTTTAAAAGGGACTCTATGAAAAGATTGTGATAACGTAATGTTGTCCTTATCTTCTTTGAGTTCCTATCTGCTTTAACCTTATTTTATTGTAATACTAGAGTATACTCTTGTAACAGAATTTATTTTATATATATTTAAACGAGCATTGTAAAAATTATTATACTATGTTAAACAGAAAAAAAAAAAAATGCTTTTTTGTTTGGGTGATAGTGGTAGTGAGTCTGATCAAACAAGTTATAAAAAAAAAAGAAAGAAACCCAGGTGATTGACATGATATACTAGCTAAAGTATAAGCTCACAAACAGAAAAGTATATATTATGTAAATTATCAAGAGAGGCGAGAGTCATAGCAAATCGTCTTTTTATTTTTATTTTAGGTGTCTCAAAAAGTCCTTACGGTCTTATTACAGAGCACCGCTGCTGAGGATTTGAAAGGAAGTTCACGCCTCCTTCCTTACCAATGTTATAAAACTTACCCATATGTGGCGTTGAACAACGGATCTCTTGCTTTTGAAAAAAACTGATCCACTATGGCAGAAAGGAAAGGCATTTTTTGAGTGAAGATTTGAACGTGAAATTAATGTATGAGCTATTCATGAAAAAAAATGAAAGGGTAAAGTTCAGTTACAAGTATTATTATAACTACACATTGAGCACTTTTATTTACGTTTCGGGCAACATCAAGTAGATACCTGTTGCATATGCAAAGAGTTAAAGCTAAAGATAAAATCACCTCACTTTAATGAGTTTGCTAAACAAACAGCAGTAACTGAGTTGGCAGTACATAACAGACGCGCGAAAAAATTTTACCAAGTCATAAAACAAGATGTACAGGACGCTAGGGAAGAAAAAAGTAACCGTTCCTTTTTAAAACTTTTTATGGCACTTACTGACAATAAGTGGATTAAAAGGTCGATCAATTTTTCCCAATCAGAGGGCACAGCTTTTTGCCCTGTGATCGTGACTTTTCGATTATAAAAGGAGTTAAGAAGGCATGACAGAGTGTACAGCGTTCAAGAAATAAAAAAAATTATAATAAAAAGTAGTAATCAAAGAAAGTTTTTATTGATTGATGTAGAGAGTTCATCTCTAGTTTACAATGTTAGAAGTTGGTCCATAACAATAAAAGCGAAATTGAAACAATGGGTAAACCAAGAAACCAACAAACTCAGTTTGCAATAAGGAAATTTCACCATTTTCAATACGATTGTGACAACATAGGTCATTGTAAAGTGAAATTATTAATGGTTTTGTCAAGCATACTTATAATAAGAAAAAATACTCAAAACAAAGTTAACCTGCCAGAATAGTTTCTTTACAAAAACGGAAAGGTTCCAATAAAATCTGCCAAATTGAATGACTTAAGAAAGTGTATTAAATATATCCCACATGATTATATTGACTTTCATAATGAACTACTGCCACAGCCTACAGCAGAAAGTAATGATGGAGAAGCATAAGCAGAAGATGTTGGGGAAAATGATTAAGCATAGCTGATAAAATTCCTGTAATAGATCTTTTTTTCCTGATATTTTTTGTTAAAATGCATAAATAAATTATAAATATATACTTTGTGAAGAATTGTCGCAGTTCATGACATTTTATAAAACCCAAAGTTGAAATCATAATAAAATAAGCAGTAATTACTTGTTATGTTAAAAATTGTTAAAAGAGCTGAAGTTCACAGTGTTAATTGGTTTATAGGTTCTTTAAAAATAAATATAAAAAAATATATGTTTGCTTTTAAGATAAAAAAACATTATCCCCTTCAAAAAAAATTGTTAAACCATTAACAAAAATTTACTAAGGAGGTAGCGCTTTTTTTTTAATTTCCCAAAAGTTTACATTGTTGAACTTCCACCCATTTAACTTCACCGATTCATATAGTCTTATTAACAAAATGGTCGAATAAGTGGTAGATGAAATTTAACCAACAAAAATGTATAATTATGGTAATAGGAAATAACCAGCACAAAGTTTTAATGAATAATATAGCTTTAGTCTACAAAAGCACGGAAGCGGATTTGGGAGTGCACATTTCAGATGATTTGGAATGGAAACACCATGTAAATAAAAAAAGCAGTAAAAAAAGCAAATCAAAAGCTAGATAATATGAAACACACTTTTAAATATTTAGATGAAAAAATGATGAAACTCTTGTTTATAACCTTAGTACGTCCACATTTGGAATACGCAGCTCTTATCTGGAATCCTTACTACATAGTACTTCCTTTTTTACTCTTGTGTAAAAAAGGAAGTACTATGTAGTGGTTGACCAAATATTCAGAAAGTTAATGACAGAAAGAAAGGAATGTTTATAGATTTAAATCACATCCAGAACTAAGAACTAAGAGCACAGATCTTAATCTTTTAATACATACTAACTCTATTCCAATTAATTAACTTCTAAAAATAATTTAGCATTCTTAAACGCTCTCTGAGCAGCGTTCCTATCATTTATAATTCCATATCCAACCTATGGTACATCCACTTTCAAACTTAATTAATCCCTAAACTCCAATATGTAATTTTTGAATTACATATTGGAGTTTACTCTGAGAAAGCCCAAGAAACTCAAAACATAGAGAGTGCAAAACTCTATCATTCTTGCAAATTAAGTAATCTAAATGTAATGAAGAACTACCATCATCAATCAAAATAGATCCAGTTAAACTCATCGGATAAGGTAAGCTTTAACAGATGAAGTGTTATATCATCTAAAATAAGAAACTATTTTAACAGATGAAGTGCTATCAGATCTCTATCTCTCTTAAAATAAGAAATTGTTGTTTTTATGTGTTTGTACTGAAATTTATAATTAAAGATTTAACTTTCAAATTTAGATAATAAATATGCGTAGAAAGATAGATAAATAATGAACAAAGTTCAATAATATATCTATCAAAAATAGTATAAATATATATATATATATATATATATATATATATATATATATATATATATATATATATATATATATATATATATATATATATATATATATATGTTTCTCAGGGTTCAATTCTAAGACCTCTACTTTTCTATACTATACAAATGATCTGAATATAGCTTCTGGTATAACAATTATCATGTACGCAGATGATACCATGATGAATGAACTAAAACATCAAACTGGTTCAAATGTAATAAGTTAACATAAAATACTAATAAAACCAAATGTTTTTTTTTTCTATTTACACTCAAAAAACTATTTTTCCCACAAACTTGTCATTTTATTGACAAAATTGAATTAAATAGAAATCCCATTACAAAATATCTAGGCGTTTATCTAAGTAAAATATCTTATGAAATCAATAAACTGATTACGTGTACATTAAAGTTTTCAAAAAACATTAAGGTTTTGTATAAAGATGGTGTGACATCTGATATAAAGCTTGAAACTTGTAAAAATTGTTTAACTCTATAATTTTTTTATCTTCACATAAATAATGCTTGAAAGCTACCTAAATATGTCATAAATTATTTTAATATTGCTTTGGGGAGTTAAGTAAAAAGCAAAAGTTTTCTTTATCGTCATCAAACACACGACCTCGCATAATTAATTATGCTGATCTTTTTTCACATAATAAACTTTTTTTTTACTGAAATGAAATCATTAAATTTATTTGAATTCAATGTATTTAAAATGTTATGTTTTGCATATTTATGAACAAAACTCTGAAATATAAAATACAAATATGAAGACATTACAGAGAAATATTAACAGACAAATAGAATTGTTACAAACAAATAAAAATTATAATACAAATTATGATACTGTAAACAGCATAAAAATAATAGGTAAATAAAACAAAATAGATTGACAAATTTATATTATAATGAGCAATTGTTTATTTAACGATGGGTTTTCCCATTTAATATGAACTGCTTCTTTAATTTTCAATTTGTTTTTGTAAGGAGCAGTATCCAAAATTTTAAAACAATTGTAGTTAGGGGAGAGTGTGTATGAAAGAGCCAGTTTTAAAATGGCGTAAAAAAAACTCATTTGTAATAACTTTTTTTTTTTTTTTTAAATTGAATAATTACATTATTGGGTAATATTTTAAAACTAAAATAAATCGGATAATAATGCTAATAATCTATCATACACCTGCTTTTTTAAAAAAAAAAGAAAACGGCTATTTCATAACATTGTGTCAATGAAAGAGCCACCTCCGTGCCATGAATAAGCCGTAACTTTTTTCGAACGACTAACAGCCGTAACTTTTTTTTGAACACTATCAAGTCTTTTAAAAATATTTAACTGTTAAATAGACTTCTAAAAATCAGATTGTGCTTAAAGTTTTATAACTCTATGATAATCAATGATAAAACAAATGATAAAACAGTCTTAATAATAGTTTTACAAATTATTCAAAATCAAAAAATTAAATGAGAATGAGAATAATGAAATAACATAATAATAAAAATACATAATAATATAATAAATACATAATAGAATATAATAAAATGAATCAAACAATACAAAAAAAGTTTTAAAAAATTATTTAAACTTTAAAAAAAAAAAATGACTTTTTTAGAGCTTAGACTTTAAAAATTTTTATTAAATATTATTTTAAATTCAAACGGAGCTATGTTTCACAACTTCAGGAGAAGTCATTAAAACAACTAATTTCGATAGAACATGCTCAATGAAGCATTACGAAAAATATATGAAGTCGTTAAAGCGCAAAACAGTTATTTAGTGTAAACAAAAGGTAAATAAAAAAGTCGGCTTAATCGTAGCTTAAACAGTCGGCTCTTTCAAAAAATTGTTTGGTTCAACACATAACCTTAAATTAAACAATTTTGGTAAAGCTTTAATCTAATATTTTTTGTGTAAATGAAGGGCAAATATATATATAAGAATGCAGCATGTTTCTTTTATCAAATAAAACATTACACTTAATCTTAAAAATAAATAAGTAAACCACCAAAAAATTACTTTTCATTTTCAAAATCTTTAGTGCTCCCTTACGACGCTATTTATTTTAGTAGAACTGTACATTTTTTATTGGTTACAAGTGTTGCCACACAAAGATTTAAATACAATAAGGATCGGATGCCAGTAAGTTAGAAATAATGGTATTGGCTCCTTCAAAACCTGGCTCTTTCATACACACTCTCCCCTACTTAGATTTTTTACAATTAACAAGAAAATTTGTAAACAACATTGGATATGAGCAGCTAAGGAAGTGGATCTTTTATACATAAACTATTTTGTTATTTGTTGGTAGTGAAAATTAATTAAGTTATGACATTTTTACAATATTTTTTAATGATTTTATTAATTTTAGATTTGGTGAAATTTGAGTAAAATCCAATAAATGGAAGTTTATAGTATCTTATATTAGAATTATCAACACTATTTATAACAAATGAGTTTAACTTTTTATCAGCAAATAATTTAGTTTCAGTGTCAATTACATTTGGTGGGTATTGGTTATTTTTAAAACAATATGTAGATTTCTTATGTCCTTATTAAATCCAAGCCACGTGTTGTTGATTTTATATGTTCTATCAATTAAACAACTTATTAGAATAATTTTATAACAATAAGGAACAAACCCGAAAATTTTTGTAAAAGATCCGTATATGTTTTTTTGTGGAAAGCAAAACAGACTTAATGATAACAACACTCAAAAATGCAATTTGATTATCTTGTTCTTTTCCCATAATAAATTTTAAGTTTTCAAGTTGTTTATTAAGATGTTTAAAAAATTCTTGAGTATCAAACTCTGAATTAAAAATAGCGATATATCATCATTATATAGCGGTTATAGAAAATCGGTATGATGGAAGAGCAATTACTAACCCATTTTTGTTTGTGAAACCCAATAAAAATATCAGCTAAAATTGGCGCTAAAGCAGAACCCATTGTAACGCCATCCAATTAATCATAATAATTCCCTTTAAATAAGAACCGGATGTTGAGATTTGAAGTAATTTTTTAAACTGAGCTTTAGAAAAATAATTTAAACATGTTTCATCGTTAAAGTGTAAATCAGTAGCAGCTATATTTATAGTTTCTTTATATGGAAATTAGTAAATAAGCTTTCAACATCATAGGAAACTATATATTTGTTAATTATATCAACTTGTTTTAATTCCTCAACAAAAGAAAAAGAGTAACAGGTGGAATAAAACTTAGGTATATAAGGAGGCAATAAATCAGAAAGATGTTTGGCAAGTTTATAATTATATGTCCCGATTGTTGAAATAATTAGTCTAAAAGGTGGTAGACAAGAATCTTTACTGAGTTTTTGCATCTTAGGTAAAGTATAAATTCTTGTTGTTTGTGAACCAATAGGATAAATTTTATTGTAAACGTCATTTTCAAAACAATTATGTTGTTTAAGTATCCTAAGATACCCTTGTAAAGATAATTCTCTTTTAACTCCTTAAATTTAGTTTTATCACTTATAATATTAGTTAAAGATGTAATATAGTCAAGCTTTTTTTTTTTTTATACATGTTTATTTTACAACTACAAAGTATTTGCAAGTAACCAATCATAGATTGGCGGTAAAGATATACAAATATAAATATCATAAATATAAAGTTCGAAATATACGAACTAAATAAAAATATAGCTGCATACAACTCCGAGACATGATTAAAATAAATACCAATTACAACAATACAATAACGTGTTTAATTTAGATGTTTCACTATAAGTTTATTTACCACATTTCAAAATAATGTTAGTGTATAAATATGATAAAAACGAAATTTGTGTAAGATTGATAAAAAGAATTACTTATTTGTAGCAATAGGAAGCTCGCAGAAGACTTAATTCAGTCTTGTCATCGAGTACCATTTCCAGAGACGTGTTATACACATAAAAAATCAGTCGCATACGTGGTATATGTGAATGTGTTAGATAAATATACTTTATTATTAATATTATTATTTTTTTTTTTATCGTTTTGTATTAAAAGTTATTTAAATTTAAAAAAATTCCTTATAGTTGTTTAATTTGATTATTGTAGTTTTTAGCTTTATTTTCAGAGAGTGTTCGTTGTTTAAGTTTAGGAATGATTCGTTTCTGGAAACTAATTTGTTAAATAAATAGGGACCACGATATGTAATTAAGAATTTTGAGAGTCTTGTTGTTTCAAAAGGTATCTTAAAGTTGCCTGTTGCTTTTGTATTGTATTTGTTTATATTGTTTTTAAAAAAGTGTGCTGTAAAATGTTCTGGAACCAGACTTAGTTTAAATTTAAACATGAAAAGTTTATCTTGAAAAATATTTATTTGAAATATATTTAGTGCGTTCATTTGTTCCAGTAAGGGTTGAGCATGAGTAAATTTGATTTTGTTGTAAACTAGTCTTGAAGCGTGTTTTTGACGTAAGTAAAGTGGTTCTAATTTAGATTCGTGGGTACTGCCCCATGCTATATTGGCATACATGAGATAGCTATGTTTGAATGAAAAGTAGATAAGTTTTAGACTTTTTTGTGACAAAAATGGTCTTGCCTTGTAAAGTAAACCTATGTTCTTTGATATTTTTCTGTTTATGTAGTTTATGTGGGGTTTCCAGGAGATGTATTCATCAATTTGAACTCCTAAAAACTTTATATTCAGAGCTCTTTTGATGGTTATATTTTCTATATTAATTGTTGGTAGGTTCAGGGGTATTTTTTTAAATTGTTGATTAGAGTGAATTAGTATATACTTAGATTTTTCTATATTGAGAGGCAGTTTATTTGATTTAAACTATATAACAATTTTTTTTTAGTTCAGCATTTGTTTTTTCAAAGAGGTCTTTCATTGTTTTTGACGAGTAAAATAAGTTTGTATCGTCGGCAAACATTATAGTTTTAAAGATATTAGAGGCGTTTGGAAGGTCTTTTATATAAATAAGAAACAAGAGAGGAGCAAGAATGGAACCTTGGGGAGACCACATTTGGTAAAGTTTTTAGTAAATTTGAGTTGCTTTTTCTATATATAATATCACACTGTTGTCTGTTATTAAGGTAGCTTTTAAACCAATTTAAAACTTGATTTTTCTATCATAGTTTTTCATTTTTGTTAGTAAAATCTCATGGTTGAGAGTTTTAAATGCCTTTGACAAATCAATAAAGATACTAAATTTTAATTTATCTACTTATCCTACTATACCTACTTATACCATTCCCTTTGTCTGGTTTTGTGATTACGATGTTTTCATTTTTCTTTAATCTCTTTAATATACTGGGTTTAGAAAATCTTCAGATGGTGTGCTCGCTAAATGAGAAAGTTCGCTTTTAAATTAAGGTTCCGAATCACTGCTTCTAAGTTGAGTATTGAGAAATTGTACAATGCTATCAAACTGAGCAAAAACGTCAGTCTTTTTTATAAGCACAGGCGGTAAAGCAAAATTAAAACCATTGTTCAATAAATCTTGTTTATCCTGTTGTAAAGCGTATGATGACATATTATGAACAAAGTGTTGGTGTTTAGAACGAAGACTAATAGATTTTGTGAGGGAGCATAATTTCTTCTTGTGAGTTTTTATTATAAAAAAAAAATTCTTTTTTCTTTACGTTATTATTATTTAATTTTAACAAAAAATACCACTGTAAAGTTGAGCAATTATACCTTATATGAAATTTTAAACCATTTAATTCATTCCACAGAGATTTTTGTTCGTTGATTCTTTTATGTAATGCACTTCTGAGTAATCGCTTTTTATCAAAGTTATATCAGAGTGGTTTGCATGAGGTATGTTAAAATCTAGATACTTTGGATGCAATTTAAATAACTTGCAGTTTTTAAGAAAGTTTATATCCAAACAAGCTTTGTTACTTTTAATATAAAGCTTTTACAGCTTTCGTAAAATAAGTACGGTTAAAAGTCCCTGTGAAGGTTTTGCAAGATCGTAAAATATGTTTCTTGAGCAACGTAATAGCAATAAATATGAAAATATTTAAAAAAAAACACGATACTTTTCAACCTTAACATGTTTCGTAGTTTACACACTACAATCAGGGGCGGATCTTGGATTTATTTCTCCTTTGGCGAAATTTTTCGTATAAATATTGCCCCCCCCCCCCCATCAGCCTTATAACCCTATCCCCTCATTCATATGTTCAAAAGGTTATTTTTTTTTTTTTTTTTTTTGTTCTTTATTACAATATTTAACACAATATTTACAAACATATCAATGAGAAAAATTACATGCAAAGAAATCGTTAAAAATAAATAAAAATAAAGAATAAAGATAAAGAACGCGGATACTCAAAGAAGACCATACAGGTCTTGTCACCGAGAACCGCTGTTGAAGAACTTTGAACTTAGTAAATATAAATAAAATAAAAAAATACAAATTTTAAACTTTTCCGTTCGTGATACAAATTATTTACAAATATTATTAATTCAAATAAAAATTAAAGTAAACAAGTAAATAATAAATGACTACTGTACAAATAATGTGAGTGCAACTTTTAACAAAATTCAAATAATGGTGTTTAAATATAGTTTCTCACATAAACTTTAAATCAATATTGTATAAAAGTAAAATATAAATGAGTGATGACAAAACTGGGTACAATTAAAAGTATATAAAAATATTTTCAATTGAGAAAACTACTTTTTTTAGTTTTCTTTTGAACATATAATAATTCCATTCATGAGAAAAATCAAAATTTTTTAAAATTATTTGGTTCCATAAAAAAGCTCCACGAAAAGAAATGCAAAATTTACCAAAGTTTGTTTGAAATTTTGGTTGTTTAATAAAATTATCATTTCTTAAAGAATATTTATTTTTTTCTTTTAAAGAATATAGATCAAAAAAGGAAGCTGGAGATGAGTTGGTTTTACATTTAAACATAAAACAAAGAACATTATAAACATTTACTTGATATATATTAAAAACATTCATGTTAAATAAGAGTGGCCTTGAGTGAGTAAAACGATTTTTGAAATTTATAAGACGTGCAATATGCTTCTGCTGACAATAAAGTGGCTTTAATTTACTTTTATGGGTACTACCCCATGCAATATTGGCATAATTAATATGACAGTGTATAAAAAAGTAATATAGTTGAGTTAATGAATGTTTGTTTAAAACACTTCTTGCTTTATATAAAACTCCAATGCTTTTTGCAATTTTGTTGCATAAATGTCCGATGTGATTCTTCCATGATAGATTTTCATCTACAATGATACCTAAGAAACTTGTGAAAATTACTCTTTTTATTTGAATATTATCAATATGAAGAAAAGGCATATTACTTCGAAGTAAATGTTTTTTAAATTGTGGATGAAAGAAAATCCATTTAGTTTTATCAATGTTGAGTGAAAGTTTATTTGACTTGAACCAGTCTGATTTTTTTGTTAGTTCAATGTTCATATAATAAAAAAGTTTATTGATGTTATTATTAGATAGGAATAGGTTTGTATCATCAGCAAACATTATAGTTTTTAATTTTGAGACTTCATGGAGATCGTTAACATAAATCAGAAATAATAAGAGCCCTAATAGAGATCCCTGTGGAACACCACAGGGATCTATATTAGGGCTCTTATTATTTCTGATTTATGTTAATTATGTTATATTTAGATAATCTTGTGAAGAAGATCCGTTGACATAGACAAATTGTTTGCGATGTTTTAAATAGCATTTTAGTAGTTTTAAAGCATTACCGGTGATACCATAATGTTCTAGTTTTTTAAACAGTATTTCATGGTCAATTGTGTCGAAAGCCTTAGATAGGTCTATAAAGACGCCTAAAGTAAACTCTGACTTTTCGAATGAATCAGTTATACTAAGAGTAAGATGAATTATTGCATGTTCAGTAGAGTTACTTCTTTTAAAACCGTATTGATTTTTGTAAAGTATATTATTAACAGCAAGATGATTAGATATTTGGTTGAACAGAATTCTTTCTAAAAATTTTGAAAAAACAGAGAGGATAGATATTGGTCGATAATTATTGACATTTGATGGTTCACCTCCTTTAAATATAGGCTTTATTTTGGCTATTTTCAGTTGATCGGGGAAAATTCCTTGATTTATAGAACATTTAAAAACTTTAAAAAGAATACGTTTTATGGTATCGCGTGAATCTATGACTATATTACAATTTATATCATCAGGACCAACTGCTTTATTAGTTTTAAGCATTTTAAAAGCACTTTCAAATTCTGAAGAAGATACTTCAAATTTATCTAAACTAGAGATTAATGGAAACACGTAATCATTTATTGGATTAATCATATTTGGAATATTTTTGGCTAAATTAAGGCCAACAGACACAAAATATTTATTTAATTCTCTTGCTATTTGTTTGGGTTCATATAAAGATATGCCATCAACTTTTATAGTGTTAGGCACAGAGCATAATTTTAATTTACTATTTCCAGTAGTTTGACTTATAATTTGCCATGTGCATTTTGAATTATGTTTATATTTTTCTAGTAAATCATAGTAATATCTTTTTTGAAATTTTTTTCTTTGACTTTCAAACATTTTAGCGTAATTTTTATAAATAACTTTATTTTCTGGTGTTGGTTTTTTTAAGTACTTTATATACAGTTTTTGCTTTATTTTTGAGGATTTTCTAAGATCTTTATTGACCCATGGTGACTTTAAACTTTTATTGGTTATAATAAATTCACGTTTTGGAAAATTTGTATCATATATTTCATAGAAAGTTTGAAAGAATGTATCGTATACTTCATTAGCTTCAAATGAACTGTTAATATGGTTCCAATTTATTAAAGATAATTGATCCTTAAACGATGCTAGATTTGCATCGGTGAAAAAACGTTTGATAATGACTTTTTTATGTTGTTGTATTAATTTGTTGTCAATATTAATAGAGAAAAAAATAGGGAAGTGGTCAGAAACGTCACTTTTTATTATACCTTTTTTAAGAGTTTTATTAAAGATATCGGTTGTTATAATGTTATCAATTAAGGTAGCTGAAGTTGAGGTTACTCTAGTAGGTTTGTTAATTAGTGGAATTGCTCCATGTTCGAATAAGTCATCGTAAAATTTTTTAATGTTGTTATTAACGTGATATTCAAAACAATCTAAATTTACGTCACCAATTATATAATTTAGTTTTTTTTCCTTAAAACTATTTTTTTAAATATCATTACACAAAAATGCATTAAAACTTTCAATATGGCCAGATGGTGGGCGATAACAGCAGCTTATAAGTATGTTTTTAGAACCATTGGTTAAAAGTTCAATTGTTAAAATTTCTTTATTGTCATCAGAAATACTCATCTCAGGCCTAATAAAAAAACCTCAAATTTTCCGTTATATAAAAAAGTACACCACCTCCGCGTTTATTTGCTTTACGCGCTAGTGGGATCATATTAAAACCTCAAATATGGAGATTTAAATTAGATTTAGCGTCATCAAATTCACACCACGTTTCAGTTAAGCAAATTATACTAAATGTATTTGAAGTTTCCTCTATTAAATTACACAAATTTTCAAAGTTTTTTTTAAGACTTCTAATGTTAAAAAGAATAACATTTAAATGATCCCGAGAAAGAAATTCTTTTATTTCATTGTTATAGAAGTAGGAACAATTGTTTCGCAAAGCTCGTACATCACTAAAATAGTTTAGATCCAGATCTGAAGTAATGTCAAGCACCAAGTCGTTAAATTGAAAAAGTTAAATGATAGCGATTCAAAATTGTTTTGATAATTAGAATCCATTTTAAAAATTTAAATAACTATTTAAAAGAATTCATTTAAAAATCGCGCCTAATAAGTTTGTTGTAAATAACTTTGGCTCTTAATTCCTTTGCTTCTTTAAACAACTTTTTCCTAATTTCCGTTGTTCTTTCGCTAAAATCTTCATTAACATATAGTTTTTCATTCCAAAGTTTTAGTTTGATAAATTTTTTAAAAACTGCGTTTCTTTCTTTGTAATTAAGAAATTTAACTATTATTGTTCTGTTCTTTTTAACTCCTTTTTCATTTCTTCCTATTCGATGCGCCCTTTCAATTTCTAAATCATTAGTAAAACCAAACTTAGATTTTAAGACTTCTTGAATTTTTCTCTCGCTGTCTTCCCATGATTCGTTCTCGCTTTCTTCGACTCCATTAAACCTAAGATTATTCCTACGACTTCGATCTTCAAGTTCGGCAAGCTTGTCTTTCACATCATTGTTTTTGTCATTAAACTTTATGTTATCTGTTAATTGACATTTGGAATTATTAAATTCTCTTAACTCCCTAATTGATGGAGACTTAAATGAACACTATTTGTGTTTAGAGAGAAGTAATTCAGATTATAAAAATCATTTCAAAATTAATTTTGAATAACAAGACTGTTTTGTTTTTCTTTTTTTTTCAAGATTAGTGTGCATTATGGATTTCAAGAATGAGATATAGGTGTAATTTTAATTCAATTTAAGTTTATGCATATGTTTTTTAGGAAGTGATCATAATATAAATTCATGTATCAATCCAAATTTGTTGCCTGCTATGTACATTTTTTTGCTATCTTATTACTTGATGTACATATCTCTTTTTTTTTGAATATTTCTATAACTGGTGTTTCTTGTTAAGTTTAATAACATTTCTATTTACAATATATACTTGAATTTAATTTATTGTTTTTTTTATAAACAAATTCCTGGTAATACGGTATATACATTTTTGCAATTTTTTGTTTGACTTAACTCGAATATTTTATGCATTTTTAGAACGATTATTGCTTCACTTGTATAATATGCATTTTCCAATTTTGTTCGAGGTGTTTATAATGTTGTATTTTGTTCGAGGTGTTTATAATGTTGTTTTTTGTTCGAGGTGTTTATAATGTTGTATTTTGTTCGAGGTGTTTATAATGTTGTATTTTGTTCGAGGTGTTTATAATGTTGTATTTTGTTCGAGGTGTTTATAATGTTGTATTTTGTTCGAGGTGTTTATAATGTTGTATTTTGTTCGAGGTGTTTATAATGTTGCATTTTGTTCGAGGTGTTTATAATGTTGCATTTTGTTCGAGGTGTTTATAATGTTGTATTTTGTTCGAGGTGTTTATAATGTTGTATTTTGTTCGAGGTGTTTATAATGTTGTATTTTGTTCGAGGTGTTTATAATGTTGTATTTTGTTCGAGGTGTTTATAATGTTGTATTTTGTTCGAGGTGTTTATAATGTTGTATTTTGTTCGAGGTGTTTATAATGTTGTATTTTGTTCGAGGTGTTTATAATGTTGTATTTTGTTCGAGGTGTTTATAATGTTGTATTTTGTTCGAGGTGTTTATAATGTTGTATTTTGTTCGAGGTGTTTATAATGTTGTACTTTTCTTAGTGTTCATAATAAATATATTGGCAGTATAATTTAATTATGCAAAATGTAAAGGTTCTTTAAAATATGTTAAAGATACGACCTGCAAAATTGATCACTTATTTTTGTGTTTCGGTGTTGCAGTATGTTTTTCGGTCGGCTAAAAAGTAACCCGACCTGTGAAAATTGTAGCCTAATCTAGTGTGAACGCGTAGCAGCGTATTTTTTCTGTTCCTTAAAAAGTTGAAATTTTATAATTGGTTTTTGAATAGTTTTCATATAATTTGAATACATCCTGCATAATTAATCTAAATCACATTGCAAAAAATAAATCCTGGTAAAATTATGATTAATTTTAATCAATTTTAGATAATCTAAAACTTAATTAACACTTAAGCGTTGCTTAAGTTGTTGTTTTTTTCACTGCTTTAAAACAATTAAAAAACAAACCTAGGATTCTGTTGCTGGGCGGGATGTGGGCCCCATGTAGGGCCTAATTGGACATGCTGGCTGGGTAGGTTTTTTATAAGGCTTATAAAAATTTTCCGAGAGATTAAATGTGACATCAAGAAAAATCACCATTTTTAAATTAATGTTAACTTCATTTTGGAAGCCAATATTTTTGAAAATTTATATAATATTTTTTCTGATTTTGTCAATTTGAGGCCTTGATTTTTTGCATTATTATTAATTCATCATCGCGATACAAGCCTAATTGATTAAAATAAACTATTTTAGCTAGGTAATTAAAAATATATAAGCCTACAAATTCGCAAACTTTGAAATTTGTATTATATTATATAAAATTTTTAATATATATATATATATATATATATATATATATATATATATATATATATATATATATATATATATATATATATATATATATGAGACGCAAGATGAGATAAGGTACCAATTCTATATTTCTAGATTCTGAGGTATAAGCTTTTTAAGCAAGAGAGGTTGAAAAATTTGAAATTAATTTTTTTGTCTTTTCTAACAGTCAAACTTTATTGTCTTTTCTAAAAATTAAGTTGATTTTTACCTTTATATTAATGAAAAACCAGCGTCGTGTGCCCGACGTTGGAGTAACGTTGAAATAAGTTGATCAACGTCGATCAACGTGAATTAACGCTATTTCAACGTTATTCCAACGTCGTGTGCCCGCTGGAAAGCTACTTATCGACTCCATAAACTTTGCAGAACAATACGTTTCCATTGATACTGATCATAAATCTTTAATTCTCCACGCGCGTAAGTCTTTATTATTTACCAATGACCAAGTTTGGATTAAAAAATCGAGCGGTTTGCTTGATGTTACCATGGATGCATTTGATGGAGCGGAGGTGTGCGAAAATTTCGCAATTTTATAAAAAATCTGATTATGATTATATAGAGACGATGGCTTAGCCGTCTTTAAAAACGCAAGCGGTCAAAAAAATGGGAAAAATTAAGAAGCATTTTACTCAAATATTTAAACAAAACAACCTCAGTATTTCCATTCAACCTATTATGAAAATTGTTAACCACCTTGATGTTACATTTAATCTTAATAACTACACTTTTCAAACTTACCATAAACCTGATAGTACATTAAATTATATCCATGCTAGTTCCAACCATCCACAAAGCATTTTAAAACAATTACCAACCTAACTTGAACATAGATTATCTTTCCAATTCTTCAAGCGAAAAAATTTTCCAAAAGACTGCTCCTATTTATAAAGATACATTAGAAAAGTCTGGATTTCACACCAATCTCCAATATCATTCAAATGTAAATCCTTCTAATATTAATAAACGAAAAAGAAATATTATATGGTTTAATCCTCCTTTCAGTAAAAATGTGGTAACAAAAGTTGGACACCTTTTCTTAAACTTAATTGACTTGCATTTTCCATTAAATCATAGGCTCCACAAAATTTTTAACTGGAACACAATAAAAATTAGTCACAGCTGCATGCCAAATACTCGATCAGTTATTAATTCACACAATCAACAAATGACTATCAAAAATGTTGTATATGAAACCACTTTAGGATCACCTAATCCCAGTTTTACAGAAAAATCTTACATCGGTATTAGTGAAAACGCATTCAAGTTCAGATTTGCGAACCACCTTAAATCCTTTAATGCAACCAGGTATAGGAATAATACAGAACTTTCCAAGGAAATATGGAAACATAAAGACGCAGGTAACATGCCTATAATTAAGCGGAACATGATTAAAAGATCCCAATCTTAAAAGTCTAACCTTTGCATCAATGAAAAATATTTTATTATAACTTTTGATAGTCGATTACTACTTCACAAAAAAAGTGAATTGGTTTCTGCTTGTTGGCATTAGAAAAAAATTTTACTATCTAACTTTGATTCCGACGATTAGCAAATATAGGATCACGTAAGGGAGAGTGGGTCACCATGATACATTTTTGGTTTTTATTTTGTAATTACTTTTTTAAACACGTTTTTTTTAGCGATTAGTGCAATTTGTAGATAAAAATTATACCTTCAAAATTAAATTCTTAAATTACCAAAATAAAAGAGGTCGAACTTGTAAAAACTTATTGAGTAAACGTCGAATTTTGTATCAAGATACCCCACCCATAGGGTACCTTGATACAGTCTATGGGGCACCATGAAACAAAATATCAAAAAAATTATAAAATGTAGAAAAACAATACAAAAATTTATATAAAAAAAAGAAACAACATTTCCTAACGACTCATGAATTTTTAAAATTCATAATAGGAATCATGTTCATCACTTAATTACTTTCGGAAACAAAATTTTTATTTTTCTGGTAAGATAGTTGTTTCTTAATCCTTCCTTTTCTTTTCTTTACTTTAGTAAATTTTTTGTTGGTGCATCTGTTGCCATTATACTGCTAGCTTTCTCATGAGGTTTTCTTTTATTTTTTTTTTCAGCGGCCTTCAGAAATCCTTTAAATTGAGAAGGGCTTAAAAAAGTTAATAATTTTAGAATCATTGGCTTGACTTGTACTTGGCTCGGAACTGACAAAAGGCGTCTAAAGCTTTTCTGGTGAGTGTAACAAGTTATTGGTATTCAAAGTTTTTCTAGTGTTTGTTTGATATGTATTTGGATTGTTTCTATCAGTAACAACACTACATAAAAAATCTGCTTTTGAATGTACATTCTTGTCAAAAGGAACTAATCTACTTTTCATAAATCCATTTTGAATGTTTGTGATAGTAAAACTTTTTTCATATGCAAATAACTCTGTATTCATCCATCCAGTTGGAATTGCAAGACCAAGAGATCCAAATGGTGCATTATTAAGCATATGTTGTTTATAGAACTTAAATTTGTGTCCATAATATTTTAAAAGAAGCAGGTGACAATTTACTGGTTCAAAAGATTTTTTTGCTCTTTAGTAATACTCTTCTTGTAAAAAAATTGGGTTTCATAGTAATGATTTCTCCTTCTTTTATTCCTTTTTTTTTTTAACATACCTGTATACATAAAAACACACATTTAGAATTTGCTTTTAGTCACAAACTTATACAAGTTTTATTTACTAAGTATGACAAATACTTATTAGTGCAGAATACGTGAGCATAAATTACCAGCAAAAGGTGCTGTGATTAAGATCAACTTTTTCTGCAGCATTTGATGAACACCCTCCTGTTAAATGTTAAAGGAACACCCTCCTGTTAAAACTAAATCAACAGCTACCTTCATTAAACTACTTGAGAAGGTTCCTTTACTAGTTTTTCAACAACAAAGAGGCTTTATAATGTATAAAAATTCATTTCATGGTCATATTATGATTTAACACCACACTATACTTTAATTTACATCTATAGATTTTATATATTAACAAAAATCAGTATAAAAACATAAAATAAAATAATGTTAATCCTTCATCAAAAAAATGTTCATAAATATCTTGATATAAGTATAATAAAGCAAACTTATGTTTATATAAACTTGTGTAACTTATGTTTATGTGACAAAATTAATTTTATTACTATATAAGTACATCATCATACAACATGCATAAATATTGAATAACATTACATATATTTTACCTACATGAACTTTATTTAATGGTCCATCAAATTTTTTTACTAAGCTAGGTGAAACATTAAAGTATAGAAGTCAATATCTCCCGCCGGCAATTAATTATAGTATGCTTGACTATCGAGTAATTTACAAAACGGTACATTTATATAGTTTCATGGTAAAATTTAAAAATTACTTTGCAACGGAAAAAACACAAATTTGAATCCTTCGATATTATTAACATATTCTGATTTGAATTATACGTTAAACAATACATCTAGTAGTAACTGATTACAACTCAAATAGATTTTTCACAATACTTTTATATCGCTGTATAATTGCTTTGTTTCATGGCGCCCCATGTGTCACGGTGCCCCACTCTCCCCTATATTTGACGTCAGGTGCCGTTGCAACGCTAAACTTGTATTTTTTATAACGGTTTTTTTTTTATATTTGAGTAATATGGCTGATGATTGCCGAATGGCATGAAACTTTAAGTTCCATTATAAAGTTGTATTTTTTCATTTAAATTATTATATATATATATCTATATATATATATATATATATATATATATGTATATATATATATATATATATATATATATATATATATATATATATATATATATATATATATATATATATATATATATATATATATATATATTTGTATGTACATAACATAACTTTGTATGTACATAACATACACATAACTTTGTATTATAGTTAATACAGTTTAATATAAATAAATATAAATATTGTTATCAAATTTTGATAAAATAAGAGAGTGAAAGAATTTTTAGCTTAATTTTAAAAAGACGCAAGGAAGTAGGTAGATGGAAATTAAAATTAGGCAAAACAGTTTTATTCCAAAAATGAGGTGAACGATAATCAATGCAAAATTGGTTTAAATTTGTTTCGCAAAAGGGATCATATAGAATTTTGGTATTTCTTAGAGAGTATTTATTGGTAGGTTTCAAGGTAAATAGATCATTAAAAACGGTGGAAGAAAGGCATAAATATGCGAAGTATAAAATATTAAAAATGTTGAGTTCATAAATGCTATGTATTATCATTTCAGAAAGAAGTTGATTAGAGTGCAAAAAACGATCAGTAATACTAATTACTCTCGAGATTTTCAGTCCATCACTTCGAACAAATATATTTATATATTTGTTCGAAGTGATGGACTGAAAATCTATATTTATTTAGATAAAATGATCGATGAAAGTATTTATGATTGGTATTTGACATTAAAAGATACATCTTATGATGCAATATATTGGAGATATTGCATGGATTTTAATGTTAAACTGTTCTGCTGCAAGAAAGCTTTAGCCAAAAAGATAAATAGATTAGTTGACATCATCAGAAAATTAAAAAAACAACGAAAACATAATTAGCATTGTTATTAGGTCAGGCTTTTTTTCCACCTGTGGCAAATTTTTCTGATATTACAGTGAATGCATCTGAAATTCCTAAATTTTAAAAAGGAAAATGGAATCTATGTTGGATTTAAAAATGGATTACTTTACACATCTAAAAGATTTTGAAAATATGTCAAACAATCTTAAAAATTACATATTTCAAAAAACTCTCTAATTGAAGCTGAATTGAACTTTATTAAAAAGCGTTATTGTGAAAAAGAAGAAAAGCTTAATATTATTGAAAACAAATAAGAGCTTTTAAAGGCAAAAAAAAATCATTTAATATGAGAAATTTAAATTAAAAAATTAAATATCGTGATACTCAGCTTGAAATAAAAAAGAATGAAATAAATTCGTTAAAAAATGAAACAAAATATAAAATATCACAATTAACAAATAAAATAACAGATAATACCTCAGTTCTTAAAAATTCTGTTATAAACATTTCAGAACTAAAAAACGAGAAAATAAAGCTGCAAAAAAAAGTGAGTAGTTTAAAAATTATTTTGCAAAATAAAACCAACTATTTTAATGACTACAATATCAAAGATGTTATAAGTTTAAAGAAGGAAGTTGTTTTGTTATATATTAAGACAAACATTTTAAAAGAAGAGAATCAAGAATTTCAAAAATTGGTTTCTTTGTTAGATGATGAGGAAGTAATAACATTTGAAGATGGCAGATACAGTGATGACATTCATGAAACGTGAAGTATGAATAGTGTCAACGAAGTCATAAAAGCAGTATTAAACAAACTAGCCAAAAAGAACATATCTAGACTACCGTCAGCTGCTGTAAAATGTAGGTTAATGCATGAAGCTTTGATCTTAGGTCAATTTCAAGTTGCAGAAGCAATGCTTGAAAAAATTTTGACTAATAAAAACTCTGATATAGGCAATTGTTTGCATGGTGATAGCACTCAGAAATACCGTAAGCATTGTAAAAACTTTCAAATTAGTACAACTAGTGGGAAAACTTTATCATTTGGTCTGTCATAAGTGGTTGGCAAAGATGCAGCAACTGTCTTGCAAAACTTTACTAACATAGTAGATGACATTTGTGATGTTGTAAGCAACTCATCTCCTGAAAATGAAATTAATTTTGCTAAGTTAATAACATCGAATAAATCAACAGTGTCTGATCTTTCTTCCGTTAATCCTTTTTTTAACTCACAGTTAAAAACATTAAGAGAAAAACTTTTTTTCTCCAAATGTCAAAGACAATATGAAGGACATCTGTAATTTTTTCTGTAAACTCCATTTGCTTGCTAATTTTGCATCTGAAACTGATAAGGTTTTGAATTCTTTTGAAAAAAATTCTGCTTCAAAATGATTTTGAAACTGTGTTTGCTTTTAGTGGTAAAGAATGTGATGCTGTAAGATTAGTTCGTACCACATGTAAGGCATTTCATTCAAGGGGTAGTGAGGAAGTTGGTGTTGCATCATGGTTTAATTCTTTTCTTTCCTCCCGTAACGATAAATCTTTTTTTGTTCCATTTATTGGAAATCATTTTAATATTTTATATTACAATGCAGTTGCCCTATACTATCATAAGGATGCTATAACAGAATTTCTTAATGCTTGGCCTAACCCTAATTCGATCAGGTGATCAATGAAACTTTGTGGAATCGCTGGCCAGGCCTTTTGGATTTGTTCAAACAGTTGATCCTTATTACGAACACCTTCACGATTAATTCTGCCGTTGACGATCTCCCACAGGTTCTCGATAGGGTTGAGATCCGGAGATTGAGGCGGCCAATCCATCACCGATAGGTGGTTGTCTTGAAACCACTGCTTGACTACTTTTGCAGTGTGTTTCGGATCGTTGTCTTGCTGAAAAACCCATTTTATTGGCAAATTCCATTCAGCATGAGGCAACATAGCATCTTTCAGGATATTTTTATACATGAAACGGTCCATTATTCCATTGTTTCGATGTATTGGACCTAGACCGTTAGCAGAAAAACATCCCCAGGCTATTACATTGCCTCCACCATGCTTCACGGTCTTATGGCAGTAACGTAAATCGAGGCATTTTCCGGCCGGTCGACGTAAACGGCAAATGTCATCGCTCCCAATGATGTTGAACTTCGATTCATCACTGAACAGGACAGTTCGCCATTTCTGCACATTCCAGTCAATATGAGATTTAGCAAGCAGGAGTCTTTTCTTCTGGTTTTTTAGTGAAATCAGCGGTTTCTTTGCAGGGCGTTGAGAAAACAATCCGACTCCAACAGCACGTCGTCTGATTGTTCGGTCCGATACAGGCAGCTCTAATTGCTTTTGTATCTCGACTGATGATATCCAGGGATTCTTCTTGATGGATCTGACGATCATAGAATCCTCTCTAGAAGTGGTGGAACGCGGTCTTCCACCTTTATTATCTGCTACAAACTTGCCGTAGAACGATATTTGGAACATAGTCTTGATACGGTCCATTTTTTCACGCGATATTTATCCCAAATACTTTTTTGTGACATTCCACTTACGTAATCGCCAATAATTTTCTTTCTTAGTTCCAATCCAAGACAAGCCATTTTTGCACTTGAAGTCATAAAAATAATAATAATAAATAATCACGCTTCTCAAGGCTTACCGTGTTACATTTACCTTGTGATGATACAATAATGCTCTGTGGAACACAACGTCTTGGTTGGATGTGGACTGTATTGATGTAATGAAACACTTGTTGTATTTCACTTCTTGTATTGATGTTCTTTGATAAAACACTTTGATAAAACTCACTTCGATAAACTGTCTTGATAATACTGACTGATTGACTTCCATATACTGACTGAATTACATGTCGATTTACATGTCTCTTATATAGTAAAATGAACCTGAGTGAACCTGTTCTGGAAGATTCTAGATGCTTCTTTTCGATGCTTCTGAAAGCTTCTGAATGCGTCTGGATGCTTCTGAATGTTTCTGGATATTTCTGGATGCTACTGGATGCTTCCAGATGCTTCTTCTGGAAACTTCTGGAAGCTTCTGCATGCTTCTGGAAACTTCTGGATACTTCCTTTAATTATAAAAAACTTCCGTGACGTTGACACGGACCAGACTTAAGAAAATGAAACAAACCAAAAAAGTTGCACTTGTTTTGTCCGCTGCAAAATGGCACTTGTCAACGAAATTCTGCCTGTGTACTGTCACCTGTCAGCTGATTGCTCATGTCATGGCATGCTATGACTCCAGACTCCTGAACTGTTTGCTGTGGTAGTATAAGTACACTTTTTAGCATTGTTCGATATTGGTTGCAAATGTATATATATATATATATATATATATATATATATATATATATATATATATATATATATATATATATATAAATATAAATATATATAAATATATATAAATATATATATATATCTGTGTGAGTGAACTGTTTTTTATTCATCGTTTTCGAAAAGTTTTTATTATCACAGATGCTGAAAATAAATTAGTCGAAACAATAGACTATAAGCGGTTAAATCTCTTTTTGAATCTATAATAATGCTGAAATTATTAGCAAATTGTTGACTAAATTTTGTTTTATTTATGTAAAGATAAATTTTAAATTTATATCTATTTTTTACATATTTTGAAGTTTTCGTCCTGTTTTATTTCCACGTTTTTCACTTGTTAATTTAATAATAAAGGTTAATTTAAATTGATGATTCTCCTCAAAGTTTTTTTACGCTTATTATTTTGTTTCCGCTTTTTTTCCGCAGAAGACGGCTGCTGCCTCCCGATCAGTTTTTAGTGGCAAAATGTTCTTTCTTCCGCTTCCAGTGGCTTCCGCCTTTCTATTGGCGGCCGCAATCAGAGTTCTTTTTTGGAGGCAAAATGTTTTGGAGACTGACGCCAATATAGAGGCGGAAGCCAATGGTGACCGCCTCCAGAAATTTTTTTTGAGGCAAAGCCATTTGGAGGCCGCCTCCAATGGCTTCTGCCTCCTAACTGGCTGCGGTCGTCAAATTGTAGGCGGAAGTATTTGCCCACCGGCGGATGTAATGAAAAATAATTGCTCGTTTGCTTTAAAGCATTTAAAGATAAACTAGAAACAAATGTTTGACATCAAAGTTTGTTTTATATAATTTATTGACTATTTAAAAAAAATTTTGAAAAAAAAATTATAATTTTATCAGAGCGGTTGTTTTTCATGGACTATCGAATAAATTAGTAATTTTAATTTCAAAACAAATGTTAAAAATTAAAAATTTTGTTTACATGTCTTAATCAAAAAAGTCAAAAATAAAAAGTTAATGACAAATAATTAAATTGTCAGTTTTTGATCAATTTTTGATATTTTGTCGCCCTTACGTAACGCTAAAACTTTTATTTGTCGCCCTTACGTCACGCTAAAACTTTTATTTTTGGACCATAACATTAAATTATTTAAAAAAATTTAATTTGAAAATTTCAATATTCTTCAATATTGGTATTTAAAACGTGATAATTATAATTGGAAGGAACTCTATAAGGTTTCTCAGGTTGTTTTTGGTGCTGATTTTCTCAGGTTTAAGTTGAACGAGATTTTAGTAGTTTTGCAATAGTCTATACTCATTTGAGAACTCGACTTTCGGATGAAACATTAAACACGATAATAATCGTGAGACAAAATTTGGGTTTGCTTGACAAAGTAAAATTCTTTTAACAACGTTAACCTTATAAAAAAAATAAATGTACGTAACGCTATTTAATTTAAAATGTAAAACAAACAATTACTTTTTCTAAATAATAAAACAAGTCTTGTCTTTAATTTACGGAAGTTAATTTGAAATCCAGTGATATTAACTTTGTTAACGTTAATCAAGTCGATTTTTAAATTAATTTAATGTAAAATAAAATTAAAAAAGTTACGTATGAGAGTTCTAAAATTTTTTAATTATAAAATTCATTTGTACTTAAATAAATGTTCATTAAAATTTGGTGTAAATGTAAAAATGCGAGTTTATTCAACTGTTTCAGAAAAAAACCATTCTCTGCGACAAATCGAAGAGAATGGTTTTTTTCTGAAACAGTTGAAGAAACTTTTTTTTAAATAGTCAAAGGTTGGCAATTAATGCACAAATAAAGGCCGAAATAACAGTTTTAAAGAACGTAACTAACCTATAGCTGAACAGGCAAGCAAAAAATAAGGTTCAAATAGGTAGTAGAGATTAAGGTAGAGAGTTTAAAACTTTGATATTTATACCTATAATTGAGGTAAGCAAGAAACAATTACTTCGCCTTAATCGTGATTTTTGTTTTAAATAACTTCTTGATTGATCGAATAGTTATTAAAAACATGTCTAACGCCCTTTTCTTTTATTAATCCATTTCGATTACAACTCTCATTTTTTTGCAAAAGCGCCATTTTGACTTGCTTCTGGAATAATTATACTACAAAGACTGTAACGCGATTTTAATTCATTTTCGTCTTTGTTCTCCCTCCAGCTAAGCTATTATACCTCCTTGGTTTGACCCATTAATATAAAGTTCAATTTTTTGGTTCGAAATAATTCTAATTTCTTAAGATTCTTAAGAGTTATACACCAATCAATAACAGAATATTGACTTTATCAAGGTTATTGTCCTGTACAAGACATGTTGACTTGTACAAGACATGTTGGCTTGTACAAGACATGTTGACTTGTACAAGACATGTTGACTTGTACAGGACAAGAACAATAAGAGCGCGCGTGACCGGAAACTCTTGCCGGAAATAATTCCAGTAATTTGGTAGCGCATTTTTAGAATATATATATATTTATATATATATATATATATATATATATATATATATATATATATATATATATATATATATATATATTCCATAAAATTATAAATAATGGCTTGCACCAAATTTATATAAAGAGAAAATATTAAATTCAATTTAAAATAGGAAATTTACTTTAAAAAAAAATTTATAGGAGATTAGGAGATACCTGGAAGTGATAGTTTAATATGATATTCTTATTGGGTAGTATATCAGAAGAAAAGAAACGCGAGAGTAAAATTATACTAATATAAAAGCCAGCCCAGTGGGCACGGTACAAAAAACGTTTAAAAAACGTACTGTGCCCACTGAGAGAGTTAATGTTGTAGCATCCTAAATAAATTTATTTTTGCGCTCTCGTTCCAAGAGACTTCATAAAATCATCTTAAAATTCTTTGTTTAAATATTTTAACTATTTTAACTATTATTTTAACTAAATATTAAAACTATTGTGCATATTTTTTTAATAATAACATTAATAATAATAGTTAATATTTGTATTATAAATATATAAACTATCATTATGAATAAAAAATATTAATAATTTATGGATACGTGTTTTTTAGACCCATCTTATTTAAATAGCAAAAAATAAAATTTTGCGTCTTAATTTTAACATTACTGTTTTTCCTATAATTAATGTTTATTAAAAACTTATTTGTTTTTATTTTTCAAAGTTTCTTAGAATACATACATCGACTAATATAGCCGTCGTCACAGAAGGCGTTCTATAATTCAACCAAATCGTAAATTTCAATTTAGAACCGAATATGAGAAATTTATTACACAACCGAAAATATTCACGAAAAAAATTAGAACCGAAATAATTTCAATCGAATTTTCGATCGAAAGTCATAATTGCATTTAGAACCGAAAAAATTTCGATCGAATTATCAATCGAAATCTCATAAACTTCCGAAACGCTGTTAAGAAAGCACAAAACTATAACCTTCACAAAAAATACATAAAAATCGAGATGTTAAAAAATACCAATCCAAAAAACTTCTGGAATACTTTTAGAAATATACAGACTGATGCAAACTCAAAATTATTTACAATAAATAATAAAAAGGACAAGGAGTCAATCACAAGAGAATTCGCCGATAGTTTCGAAAAACGGTTGAACACTAAATCTATAACGCATACCGCGACGAGTTTTCAAGTTCCACCTTGTACACCTTGAACTTTGTACACCTTGTACTTTGTACACCTTGTACTTTGTAATAATATCAGATGAAATTATAAGAACGGCTATCTCTTGCCTAAAATTAAACAAAACCAAAGATGCATTTGGAATCTCTGCAGAACATTTAAAATATTTGCGTTGTGAAGCCCTAATAGAATGGCTAAAAAAATTCTTCACATTTTCTCTTAATCATGATCAAACGCCAAAGTCGATGTCTACATCACTTATAATACCACTTGCTAAATCTTATAAAAAATCATTAACTGATCCAAATAACTACCGTGGTATCAGCATCATTCCAATCTTCATAAAACTAATCAAATATATAATCCTAATAATCTGTCCAGATCTAAAAGAAGCTCATCCTCTTCAATTCGGTTTCACCAAAAATAGCTCAACCCTACACGCCGAATTTGTTATTAGTGAAACAATTAAACACTACAACAACAACAACTCACCTGTTTATCTCTGTTCCCTCGATGCTGAAAAAGCTTTTGACAGCTGCAACTGGGACATTCTTTTTGAGAAACTGTACAATTATAAAAAATTACCACTGTATATTTTTAATACAATATCGTCATTATACAGGGAAAGTAGTGCTTCTGTGTTTTATCTAGGTTGCAAATCATCTCCATTCTATCTAACGCAAGGAGTGAGACAGGGATCGATTCTCTCGCCTCATTTGTACAATCTTTACACTCAAAACCTACTAGAAACCTTACAAAATGAAAGTGTCGTAGGAACATCAATAAATGGAAACTACACGGGTGTTGTAGCATATGCTGATGACATTATACTTCTTAGTTCCACCCTCTCTGGCCTACAAAAGCTAATTAATATCTGTAACATTTACACAAAAGAAAATTGCATAAAATTGAATGCTGACAAAACCGAGTTTTTGGTCACTGGAAAACATCAAATTAAAAAATGCACGATAACACTGAACCACCAAAAAATAAAACTAGACAATAAACTTACTCATCTAGGCTTTATATGGGACACAAAATATTCACCAATTGCCTCACTTAATCGTTTAAACATTGACAACCGAATATCCCATTTCCGGGCAGTAATACAGTCTTTAATTCAAGCTGGAATTCGTTTTGTTCACCCAAACTCTATTGTCCAGTTATATAAAACTTTAGCTGTTCCAACACTAACGTATGGTCTTGAGCTTTGCGACCATAAAGAAATGTTATTGCAAAAGCTTGATATAGTAGGAAGAATTGCACTGAAGTCACTACTAAACGTTTCAAAACATAGTAAAAATTATATACATCCCCTATTTTGTATTGAAGATATATCTATAATTACGCAACAAAATAAGATAAACTTATTTATTCGCCTGTTGAAAAATAAAATGACATTTGATATTCTTAAGTCGCAGTTGAACAACGAATCAGGTCCACGACCTTTTGTAGATAGCGTCAAGGCTCTGTGCAATAGTCATAAATTAAATATAGAGAAACTAATGCAACACAAAGAAAAAATAAAAATTACTGTTTTAAAAAATATAACTCCTGAAACGGATCTTAAAATCTTAAAATGTGCAGTTGAGTACTGGAACTCAAAAGAACAAAGAACAATCTTCAAGGATGTTCTTGAAAATAAAATTCCTAGATCCTAGAGATTTTTTTTGAAACTTTTTATTTACCTTACTTGTAATATATAGTGGGTGTTTAACAAATATATAAATAAAATTAAAAAAAAATAAAAAAATAAATATAGAACCGAAAAAATTTCGATCGAATTTTCGATCGAAAGTCGTGAAATAAAGTTTTTAAATTAAATTAAAATAAAAAATGAAAGAATTTTGTAATACGATCCAAATTTTTTCGGTTGTAAAATTCGGTTCTAAAACTTTCGACGCAAGAAAGGATTTTGTAATTCGATCCTGCAATGAAAGTATACTTTTCGGTTCTAAATTTTTCGGTTGTGAAATATTTCGGTGATATTTTTGAGGATAAATATTTTCGGCTCTATCATGTGACACGGTCACAGAATAGTACATATATTGACTGACATAAATAGAGGGTTTAGGCTTCGACAGGCATCTTTAAACTAAAAGCATTTCAATCTTTATTTAAATAGGATTTAGTTTGTGGTTAATAAATTAATCTAATTCCTATTAAAAGAATTTATTTATTGAATTTTATTAGAGTCAGTTATTAATTATTTTTTGTTGGTGTTGTAATTTGGCAAAACTATTAGCGTAATATAGCGCGTTCGAAAATTTTTAATAAACATTCGCAGATATTTTTTTATTAACTTTTACAATATCCAATTATTAAAAATAAATATTTAACGTTATGGTAAATGATAAAATAGATAAAAATTTTAGTATGTTGATTTATTCTAAAAAACTTTTACCGAGATCAGTCAATTTATTTACTTATTGTAATTTTTTTTTGTCAAAAAGATTTATTCGCCAATTGCATAGAAGTAAAATTTCCATCTTTTAACTTTTGTTTTGTATAATTAAAGTACTAATTTATTCTACTTGATTTATTTAAAAAAATTGAATATTTTTAAATATAAGATGTAACTTGATGTCAAGTATTTAACATTTGTTTCTAGTTAATATTTAATTGCTTTAAAGCAAACGAGCAATTATTTTTCATTACATCCGCCGGCGGGAGGCAAATATAATGGCGGTCACCATTGGCTTCCGCCTCTCTATTGGCATCGGCCACCAAAGCATTTTGCCTCCAAAAAAGAACTCTGCCTGAGGCCGCCAATAGAAAGGTGGAAGCCACTGGAGGCGAAAGAAAGAATATTTTGCCGCTAAAAATTGATTGGGAGGCCGCCGCCAACAGTTTCCGCCTCCCTAAAATGTTGGCCTTTCGGCAGAAAGTTACTTTGTCGCCGGGCGACGTTATCAGCTCTATAGTTAGTTGACCATTTAATAGTACGTGTTCGTTAACCTGAAAACAATTATATTTATGAACTGTTTAAATAGTTTGGATTTACGATTTAATTTCTAATAAAATTTTATTGTTAAACGCAACTTTTTACGCAAGAAAAAAAAAGATAAAAAGTTCTTTTTTCGGTGCCAAAAGTTTAACGAGATACTTTAAGGAAATATTTCATAAAATGTATATGAATTGAAAATATTAAAACACGAATACCTTTGGAACTAAATAAGCTACAGAAGTGGTTGAAATCATTTTGAAAATAAAATATATTAGGGAATCCAATGCATTTTAAATAAAAAAGGTTTACATTGGCTATAAAAATTGCCCAAACTCCCTACTCAAAACTGTTTAATTCTAGCGTGGCATGCAGTCAAATGCGAATTTTCCAACAGCTGTTTCATAACAATTTCCTACAAATTTTTATTATTTCAAAAGAATTTAATATGCTAATATATACTTTGATGAGAAATAAACAAAAATGCTAATTTTTTTATTTTATTATTTTATCTAATTTTTAAGGCTGATTTTCACTAATTTTTTTTTTTTTATAACAAGTAAAAATTATTAAGCACGGGGGGGGGGGAGGGGGTTAATATGCTTGGGTTGGGTGGGAATATTTTCTAAAAACTAATAAACGCCCCGCCCCCCCTTTTTATTAAGAACTCAAGAGTACACGTGTTGCATATCTGACGGGGATAGAGAGGTTGTTACTCTTTTTTCAGTGCTTGTCAAAGCAGTATTTGCATTATTCATTTAGCTATAAATGAATGCATAGAAAAATTGGGATAAAAGTTTTTTATTTATATAGATGATTCTGGCTTTATAAAGAAATCTAAAATTTTTGGAAACTTTAGTACCACTTTGGTCAATATGTTCCTTCCATGTGATGTTTTTATCAAGAAATACACCTAAAAACTTGTGACGTAATCTCTTTTTTCAATTTGGTCAATAAAAATATCAGGTAGAGCTGGGGGTAAATAACGTTTATTAGTTATCGAATGAAAAAGAATCCATTTTGTCTAATTAATATTTACGGTAAGTTTCTTGCATTTAAACCAGCTAGAAATTTTTTGAGTTCTTCATTTATAAATGATTTGCATAAAGCTTCTAATCTTTTAAATATTATGTGTGGGGATGATACTAATTTATTTTTATCTAATAACAATATTAATAAACTCTTTACTACTATAAATTTATAATAATATTTATAGCATCCGCAAACACAATATTTAAAAGATTAGAAGCTTTATGCAAATTATTAAAAAGTTGAAAAAAGAATTCGATCCTGGCGGAACACCACATAAAATATCTAAAATATTTTTTTTGATTGGGGTTGTTAAAAAAAAAATTAAAATTTTTTCGGTTTGTTAAATAACTTTTAAAAAATTTTAAAATTACGCCATTGATTCCATAATATTTAAGTTTATGAATCAAAATGCCATTATTGACTGTATCAAATGCTTTTGAAAAATCTAAAAAATAAAACCTAATGAGAAATGTGAATTTTTGAAAGAGTTAGAGAACTCACTGACGATTTGGATGATTTCGAACTCAGGAGAACTATTTCTTTAAAACCAAACTGATTTTTATATAAAAAGTTTTTATCCCTAAAATAAGTATATAATATAAATAATTTACATATATATAATATAAATTATATAATGTATTTAATATTATAATATACTTATTTATTATTTATTATATATTTTATATTATATATTTTTTATATATATTATATATATTTTATATATATCGTACATATTTTATATATAATGTATATATCTTATATATATAGTATATTTATTTATTATAGTATTAATAATAATATATTTATATAATTATATAATATAATTACATTTTATAATATAAACAATTTACAATAGATTATATACTTATATCCATCAGCGTTAAAAAATTAATGAACACAACTTGGGTATTAGGAATTTTATTTGCCAGTTTGGAACCGACGTTAATGAAGAATTTGTTGAACTCATGAGCTATTAATCATGGTTCAAAAACATCTATGTTATCCATTCTAATCACCTGCGATAGGGAAAAACCTGAGCAGGTTTTTTATTTTCCATTAATTTCTCAAAATATTTTTCAAGTGCGTTTCCAAGAGTTTCCAAGTGCGTTTCCAAGAGTTTCCAAGTATTTTCCAAGAGTCATTCATTTAACATTTTTAATTAATTTTGAGTAGTAATTATTTTTTAAGTTTTTACGAATTTTTTCAAATAGATATTTGTTATCTTTCTAAAATTTTTCATTTAAAAGTGTTTTTGCTTTTAGTTAATTTATATATAACTTTAGTTTGATCTTAGTTGATTTTTTAAAATCCTTAGTTATCCAGAGAGCATTAAAACTTTTTTGATTTATTGTTTTTCACAAATAAAAAATTTGGCATTATAGACAAAATAAAATGTTTCAAAAAAAAAATTTTCACAAATTTTAAATGCTAATATATTATTTTCTTCAAAAAAAAAAAACGTGGTCAGATTCTCTCGACCGTCAGGTGGTCGATAACACCTAAGTAATATATTTTTAGATTCATAGTTAAAATTTCTTTATCGCCGACAGAAATGAAGCCTAAATCATTCCTAACGTAATGCGCAACGGTTTCCTTCAAATAAATAAGAACTCCACTACGCGTTTATTTGTATGTCTTTTGAGATACGGGAAAAATAAAATTTCGCGTTATTACTTAAACCATTAGTGCATATCCAAGATTCAGTTAAACAAACAATATTAAAAATATTTTTATTAAAACATTTTTATGAAAAAAATTTTTATTAAAAATATTTTTCAGTTTCTTCTAATAAGTAAAGCAGCAAATCTTCTGATTATTGCTGTGGCTACTGGGTCAAAGTAAAACTAACCTACCGATAGGTCCCCAAAATTTTCAATTAGATACCACTAAAAAAAAAAAATTTGATAACTCCCCTAAACTCTCTGCATACTCCCCGCCCCACCCCCCAACCTCACCATTTGGGGGGTTTTGGGGAGCCTAGCCACGACTGCTTCTAATATTGCATGAAGGATTTTAATTTGTTTGCTGTTATTGATATTAAAAAGAGATTCTTCTATTTCACTAGGATAAAAGCAATCGTTATTTAAATTATGACAATAAATAGGGTCTTTTTCTATATTTATAACTGTTAAAGTTTTCATTTTTAAAAAATTAAAAGCTTGGTGTTTAAAATCGCTAATTTCAGCCATTTCAGTAAGAGTTATAGAATCTCCTTTTATTTCGGAAATTACGTTATTTTATTTATGTATGTTTTCACCAAAAATTTTATCATATTTGATTACTGCATACGATGCTTATTAATTTCTTCCCATAATTTTTTACGATGTTCCAGGGTTTTTTTCTCATAATTTTCATTGACAAAAATTCCAGTGCTATTAAGTTTTTTCACAGATGTTAAAACTTTGCTTTTATCCTCAAAATTTAGGAGCTTAAGGACTGTAGTTCTTGGTAGTTTGTCTTTAACTTTTTCTACTTGATAGCTCGCTCAAATACTTTATTAACGGCAATTCCTAGCTGATTTTTAAAGTTATTTTTAACTGCTCTTGCCCAGTCATCCCACGTTTCAGAAGGTGATTAAAGACATGGGTCGAAAATCAATGTTACTCCACTTTTTTTTATTATTGATTTTCAGGTTTTAATTGATTATTAGTATATAAAAGAAGTTCTATCAGTTAGTATAAAAATGACATAGATTAAAGCACTTCTTATGTCATTAAACACTTAAACACAGGGTTTGGTAGAAAAATACGTATTCTTTACATATGAAATTATTCAATTTTTTCTTTCCTGAACAATTTGCAAAAATGGAGTAACATCCTTTTTGCACCTATGTCTTCAATTATGCAATACCATTCTTAAGTTATTGCGGCGAGATTTTCTAGATCTTGAATTTTTCTTTATTGCTCTTTAGATTGAGATACAGAAGAAGTTTTAGATTGAGTGAAGATTTCCTTTGATGTTTTCATCTTGGAAGTTAATTCTATCTTTAATGTCGTCAGTATCTTTTTTAAGTATTACAACTCGTGATTTATTAAAATTAAGTTTTTTTTCAAGTTCACAAGTTTCAGTCTGATATTATTTTTATATAGGAACTCATTATTTTCGCAAAAGTTTTTTTAATAGCTTTTCAGATTTTTTAAAAATTTTTTTGCTTCTGATCTTTAAGCTTAGATATTAGTGTTTTCTCAATATTTTTTGATAAATCCATCTTTGCTCAATTCTTTAATTATGCACATTATATAATTAGCCGTAATTTTATTAGATTATTTTACTAAAAAAAAAAATTATATTTCCTATAAGTCTACCTCAAGATATTAAGTGAGTTTGTCAAAATTATGTAACTGGCAATTGATTTTGTTATTTTTTTTTTTATACATAATTATTGTTTAAGTTATAAAAAAAAAGTTTTTAATTTTTAAAAAGGATAACTCAATATTAGTAAACGATACAAATTAGTGTTCTTTCAGTTATGTTTTAGGAAAAAAGAATAATTACTTGTTTTTTTTTAGTGTTACAATAATTAATGTAAAACTAAAAAAAAATTGAAAAAATAAAAAAAAAAGACCTGACATTTTACTGTTTTGTTATTGTTTCGTAAAAATATTTCATCTTTTTTTAGCTATATAATATCAACAAATCTGATTCAACTTTGTTTTTGTATCAATCAACTAACCAACTTATGCCAAAAATTATATATTGGCAACAATATGGGATTTTTTTTAATTACAATTTTCAACTCTTCTATAAATATTGCATATAAATACCACTGGTCTTAGGTTTTGTGAACCATAACAAATATATGATAAGAAATGGTTCAATGAAAAATGTGTCATCAAACACGCTTTGACACAATTTATTTTGTAATAATGAATGAAAGAGATTTAGGTGATTTATAAGAAAAAAAATTTGCACAATCTAGGTTTAGTTAATCGAATTCTCTTAATCAACAAGACCAAAAAAGAAGTTGAAAATAATCAAAATTTATTTTGATTATTTTAAAAATACGCATTGATTGTGTTTTTTAAAAAGTATATTAAAATATAAAATTTTTTGGATTTAACAGGTTCGTAAACATTACATATACACTAAGCCAGTCTAAACATACTTTTTTTTTCTGAACACATTGGCTCATTTTTTTTCTGAACACATTGGCTCTTTTTTTTTCTGAACACATTGGCTCTTTTTTTTTCTGAACACATTGGCTCATTTGGGGATTTACGCGATACATATATATAATCATGGTTCTTAAAGAAATAGTTAATTTGGACTTCAGGTAATTTTGGGAAATCACTTCAAAGTTTTCGACTATTTGTCTCTTTTCTCAAAAAAACTGTAATTCTTTTTTTGTGTGCAAGAGTTCTGGTTTTGATTTAACTTGGGTTAGTTTCTAGGAAGCAAGAATTTTTATCTCACACCTTTGCGCCCTGCGTATGGTTTATCTAATTTTTAGTATTTATTACTGCAATACAAAAACTTTTTATTTTTCTCATATCGGAAGAAACAACAGGCTGTACTTTCAAGAAATGTTTGTCATTTTCAATATGTTTTTGTAACATAAAAAATGATAAAATTATTTTGAAAAAGATGTAATGGTCGTTTTTCTCTTGGTTTCCATTCCGCTCTAGTTTTTAACCAGCATGCTACTATGCTTCTTCACCCTTCCATAAACTTTTTTTAAGGCATCAGATGAAAGTTTTACAGTTCTTTCCAACGATTGTAAGTTGTTTGACAACTTACAATCGTTGAGTGAGAGAAATTTTTCTAGCAGTTTGAATAGTTTGTTGTAACTTACATGAGGTAATAAAAAATAAAGTAGGACGCTCAAATTGTAATAAAACAACATCAAGCAACATTAACATCAACAAACTGTCTAAGTCAACATTGGAAACATAGTTGTTAAAAGCATTACAAATGTCAAGGGAATTAGTTAGAGTATTGTTGTTTTCGATAATTATGGTTGGTGAAACTTGTGCAGTAGACTTAAGATTGATAATATTAGCAATACCTTTCCATGTTGTTTTCATAATAAGTATATATTCTTTTTAAATAATTTTTAAAACAGCCACGACGAATAAAAACGAATTTTAAAACACGTCCACTTTTCTATCCAGTTAAGAAACAAAGTAATATTAGCAAATTTACATGTGAAACTTTTTAAATAAAGTAAAAAAAAAATCCTTTTTTTAAATTGCGCTACAGCCTCAAATAGTGAGATTTATAGAAAAGTACATTGCGCTTATTTTTTTAAATTGAAAACCTTAATTACAAAAAAAAAAAAAAAAAAAAAAATTAAAAAATTATAAACCTAAAATACCTTAGAAATTAAATAAACATTAAATAAAAAGCTAATCACCAGGCCGCCAACAGCAAAATATGTCCAATTTAACTTCTTTCGAAAAATAGAACTTTTATTCAAAACGACTGCTTCAGAAGAAATACCTTTCTCTTTCAAAACTAAATTCTAAGAGGACAAAAACTGTTTAAAAGTCAAATTTTTAAATTATATGTGCTCTAATTATATATATTAACTTTAATCTTGACAACACAGTTTTTCAATCACCGAAGAGAAAACTTTTTTTTGTGTTGCAAATAATATATGTCAAGTTAGTTTAGCTGGGCGTGTTTATATATACACACACACAGATAGATATATATATATATATATATATATATATATATATATATATATATATATATATATATATATATATATATATATATATATATATATATATATATATATATATATATATATATATATATATATATATATATATATATATATATAAGGGAGAGAGACAGATTTAAAAAAAAAATCAGAATTATTATCGCATACCGTCCTTATTTTAGTAAAAGGCTCATCATCTTGTAAAATTCTGTCTGGTATACTAGAATCTTTTTTTTGTTGTAAAATAAAAGTTGCTGGACGTAGTAGCGGACGTTGCGAGGAATCTTTTTTATGATTTACAACATCTTTGTATTTAAGAGCTGCCATTACATGATTCTTTTCATTCACCATACCTAAACACGTGAGAACCAAATAATTAAAAAAAAAATTATCGCGATGATTGATTAAAAAATGGTAAGATGGGTAGACGGGAAAAAAGTAAAACGGGTAACCGAACAATATTGTAGATATTATTAAATAAAATTCTAAAATTTTGTTAATGAAATCCAATTAAAAGGAATATTTACAAACAATGATAACTATCATATGATCATAGAGATTGGTAATCATCATATTATGATTCTACTATTCTAATCATCATATTATGATTCTGATGATCATACAGATTGGTAATAATTATATTGCTGCTGATGATAGTGATGATGATTTTATTATCAGTTACTTTAAGTAATAGTCTAGCACAAATTATCTATTTAAAAAAAAAATATTATTTGAAAACATTTCCTCATTCTAAATATGTAAAAATAAAATGTTTTACCGGGGGTTAGGGAAAAAACGCAAATATAACTTAAATAGCTAACAGTAACTGTAAATCTTCAAACAGACTTGTTATCATTTTTTACTATTACTTAACAAATAAATATAAACAGAGATTAAAATAAATCGTTGACACTACCTTTCATAATTGTAATTATAATATTGTAATAATTATTATAATAGTGTTATAATAAAAATTTGAATAAAAGGGATTATTTTAAAACATTTAATAAAAAGAAAATTAAATAATTTAATTTTTTTATATATTTTTTGGATTGAAAAACCAGAGAAACATTTAAATATGTTTTTGTTTTTGCCATCATAGTCCTGCATTTCCTCCTCATTTGATGTCTTTAATGCCATGAGACATGCTGCCTTTCTCAGCGTAATTGCAATGCCTGTGAAATTAGCAATTATGCTTATTCTAAAATTTAAAAGAAGACAAAAACAGTTTAAAAGTTAAATTTTTAAAATTATATATTTTACCGCAAACTTGCATAATCAAAATGCCAAAAGCTCTTTTTACAACAATGCTGTCAGAATCACTTAGGTAGTTAACATTTCTGCATAGATGTTCGTGACTTTATGCCTTCATGTTAATATTCATCTTAATATATATATATATATATATATATATATATATATATATATATATATATATATATATATATATATATATATATATATATATATATATATATATATAATTATTGATGCTTTTGAATAAAATAATTTGATGCTTTTGAATTTTAAATGTAATAGTCATTAATAAATAGAATGTGATCGAATCTGTACAAAATCGAAGCTATTACTCAAGTTTTAGTTTAATAAATTATTGTAAATAAAATATTACACTAGATATTTAATTTTTAAGCATTCAAAATTTGGAGTTGTTATTGAAATGTTGCAAGTTTTGATATTTTATTACATAGACTTTTATGCAATTCAAAGTAAAAGTTCTAGTTAAGCGAAGTTTTTTGTCAAATGGACCTAAAAAACCTGTGCGAGTTTTTTTAGGTCCATTTTCGTCAAATGGACCTAAAAAACCTGTGACTTAACCACGATACCATTAAGGATAATATGATCAAATTTAACGGGAATTCAAAAAAAACCTTATGCTGAATTTAACTTTCGAATAGAAGAAATAAATCATAGGCTCTTTTGCACTGAGATTTTTAATTTATGTAAGACATACTTTATAATAAATATAACTTCGTTGGTATTACTTAAGTATAATTTAACAATATGCATTGGCATTTTTAATTATAAAAATAAACTTTTTAAATCTAAAATAAATCAATACATATAGGTTTAATGTAATTTTTTAAAATATATATTACGGTTTTAAATTACTTGAAAAAATTTTTTAGGCAAAAAAAAAGCATAGCATTTTGGCAAAAATATTTGTTAAAAATTATTAAATAACATTATATGAAACATATTTTAGATATAGATAAAGAAGAAAAATATAATTATTTTCAATATTATTAACCAAAAAACCTATAATGTAATGTAAAAAGTTGTTCAGTAAATAAAATGCTGAAAAATGGTATGTATTTAATGATATATAAATGGTATATAAGTCTATACTTGCCAATAAAATTTTCATTCTTTTAAATCACCTAACTCTGTGTAGCAATGTACCAACACCAAATGCTGCTTGGATCTATATCCAGGTTTAATCCTGTTGTGAATCATTAGGCAATTTATTTTCAAGTGATCTACATACCTTAGTGAATCACTGAAATTTGAATACCTTAGCGAATACCTTTGAATACCTTAGTGAATCACTGAAAAAAAAAACAGCCAAATTTCAGCTTCATAAAAATTTTTCCCCACAAACAGTGATGTTTTTTTGTTTTTATTTTTTTTAAAGGTGCTCCCAGAAGTTCTTATGGTGTTATCACACAGCACCACAGAAGAGCATTTAACTAGAAAGCTCATGCCTCCTTCTATACCAATGTCGCTTATTGGTATAGAGCCGGCATCGAACCTCAGACCTCTGGATTCTCAGCCAAAACTCTAAACACTGCGCCACAGCTGCTTGTTGACTTTTATTACCCCACTAAATTGCAACCTAAGTTAATTTTTTTATCATCCCCTGGATGAAAGTCTAAAAACACCTGGGGGCCGATGGAACTTTTACATTTGGTTCAAGTTCCAGAAAAGATACTCTCTATTTTTAATCTAACATTACATAAATCAATATAAAAAATAACAACTTTTTTTTTGTTTAAAAACGTTACTACCAGTATCAGTGAAAACAATAAGTTGATTTCATTATTTTTAAACTTAGATTTATGATGTACAACAGCAAAAAAATTGACTTTGTTTGCTTGCTTTCATACCTTTAAAAAATCTTTCTCAACAATAATTTAATAAAATTAATCAATATATTTAGTATTTTTCATAAAATTCTGATAAATACTTCATAAAATATGTATTTAATAAAAATACTTCATAAAATCTTTATTTAGTAATTACACAAGGAAGTTTTGTTTAAACTAGATTGCTCGTCTATTTTGAATCAAAACTTAGTAAAAACACAACATAAATGATTCTTATTATGAAATAAATCAAATCTTTTCAAATTTATAACTTTTGAAATTTGCAATAATTTTTCTAAATGTAATAATTGTGCTATGTATTTGATCATAATAAATTTAAAGATGTGTCTATTTATACATACTATATGTATACATAATTGGCTATTTATACACACCATATATACTTACAAATGGCTTTTTATATATACCATAAAATCAAATGTTACTTTGTAGAAACAGAATAAATGAGTGCATCAACGGACTTAAAAAGGGAGAACATGCAAGGATTGTACATACATCAATTCCGGATGTGGGCTTGGGCAGGCAATCCTAATGCCAAACCAAGCCCTAATTCTTTCCTTGATGTATGTAAATTCCCTGTACATTCTTCCTATTTAAGTAATTTAAATGCAAGTACTCATCTATTTGATGGCAACAAAATAATCTATTAATTTTTATGGTATGCTTAAATAACCATTTGTAAATAGCATGTATAAATAGCCACATCCAAAATTTAAAGAAAACTCAAATTTATTTAACTGTGATAAATTTATAAAGAACTTATAAATTCTATTTTTCAATTTAATTTACATTTCAATAAAAAAAAGAGTGTATACCTTTAAATGCCAATGTGGAATCTTTATTTCCTATTTGCATCGCATCTAAATGGCCATGAAGCAAATCAGGTGTAACTATAGAATTACCCTGGGGAGGCTAAAACAAGCAATTTCAGTTACTACAATTAAAAAAAGAAAAACTAAAGGTAGAAAAAACTTATTTACAAAGAAAATAACGAAGTACATTAAACAAACAATAGGAATATACATACGATATCATTAAAACTTTCAACTCTATTGAAACCATTACTAACTATTCCCTCTGCTAGAAAACTGCCAAATTTATGGTTCTGTTGTTTTTTAACTTTACTGGAACTGAAAAAAATTTAATAAAAATAACCTATTAACCGTTAATTAATAAAAATAACATATTAACAGTTAATTAATACCAAAATTTTTATATCAAAGTTTTGATGCAAACCTCATTTTTTGTTGATAAAAACTTGAAAAAACTTTTATTTGAAAAATCCATTTTAACAACTCCCAAACAGTTGATATAACTTCAATTAGATAAAAAATTAATACAAAGATGGTAACTAACCTAAAAAATAATACAAAGATGTAACTAGCTTAAATTAATGCTAGAAAAAATAATACAATTATGGCAACTAATCTTAACTTTAAGTGAGTAATGCTAGAAATAAGTATGAATAGAAACAATTATACCTTATATATTTAAATAATTAAAAATAATATATAGAGACAGATAGATATCTGAATGAAAGATTTTCTTTCTAAAAGTAAACTTTGACCTTTGAAACTTTGTTTCGGGGAAAAAAAAAAGAAGTTTATAACATTTTGTTATTTTTATAATATTGGTAAAAAATTAAAAAAATTAAAAAAACTTAACAACACATTCAAATAAAATAAAATTTTTAACGTTAAATAAGTTAACATTAAAATCTGAACAAAGTTTTGGAGATTTTTAACAAGTAGTTAACTTTTTTTTGTTGCTTTTTAATATCAAGTTGTACTGATTCAACTTCTTTATTGTATCTGAATTATTTTTAAAACACAATGTTTTTTGACATTCACCTATCCAAACATTTGGTACTTTTTAATCAAGTTGCTGATGGTTCTTACCCAAATGCTTTTTATAAAAACCATTTGCAACTTGGTTAAAAAGTACACAATGTTTGGATAAGAACTATTTGCAACTTGATTAAAAATACAAGAATAAATAAATATTAAAAAAAAAAATATTATTTTAACAGATTTCAAATAAGCATCATTCTTTTATGATTCTTATGCACAAAGTGATAACAAATATTATTGGAGAAAAAAAAGTTTACAAAAATTGAAATATGCATACATTTTTGTTATTTATTCTTAAATGACCAAAGTTACATGGTAACCAAACTTAGGCGATTTTGCAGTATATACAAAAAAGTATATAAAACAAACTTTATTTATCCCAGTGAAACATTTTGCTTTGATACTTATTTCTCTGACTCTATGGTAGTGGTGTGTTGATTTGGTAGTAGTGTAGTGATAAAGCACTTGTTTCATAAGCAAAAAGTACAAAGTTTAACCTGCAGCAGCTATTTTAATTAATTTGCAATATTTCAATTATATTAGCTTTGTATTATAAAAAACTACATAAATGTGTTATGATATGATTTATTTGAATGTTTATTTTTTTTTCAAATTGTTTACACAAATTACAGCAAGTTTAATTACAAACAAAATAGTTTATAACAAGAAATGAATTATAACAATTATAACGATTATAACAAGAAATGAATTATAATAAGAATTATATATAATATGAATTATAACAAGAAATGAATTATAACAAGAATTATATAAAACATGAATTATAACAAGAAATGAATTATAACAAGAATATGCATATGCAAACTATAATTACAAAAAAAATTTGTTTTTGCAATAAATTATTTTTTTCAAAAAGCAAGCTTAAATTGGTGAATAAGACTCAATAGTATGTTTCTTATATGTTTTTTAGACAAACTGTTAACTTAGATTTGACTAAAACCAAGTCTTACCAGGAACAACATGCAACCACTTATGCACACCTCTACACATGTCATAAAGTTACTCTTTATGTTGTGTGGTAAACTACACGCTACCATAAAGACACTCTCTAATATATTTAATAAGTAAAATTTTGGAGCAACTTTTTGACTGTCATTTCCAACAGATATTTTTAGTTGCTTAACTAGACCTAACCTTTTATATGGATGTTAACTTCACATTTTATAAAAAATTTTTGTCTCCTATAAAACATTGTGTTCCTTTTATATTCTTAATAAACTTAATGCCTTCAACTCATTCAACAGAGTTGAAGTTAATTATAGAAGTTTTTGAATCAGTTCTTTATTATAGTTTTTATCTCACTGTTTGTCACTTTTTTATCTGACTGCTAATGTTGAAATGGGAATAGAAACTTAGTCACAACGAGCAACCGCAAAAATAACTGAAATTCTAATATTCGATATGTTCTATTCTTTAAATTGAAAGTTTGGGAGTTAAACAAAAATAACAGCAACATGATCTTTTGTTTTCTTCCCTTTGCCCAATCTGTCAATTTTAACAAACACGCTTGAAAGTAATGTTTTTCCTCTGCTTTGCCAAAGCATACAAACACAAATAAAATAAAATCATTCATCTTTATGAAAATATCTCCATAAAAGGGCTTTGAAAAATATTTTTAACAAATGATTTGTAAACTAATTAAAAAAAAAGAATTACTTTATTCAAGGGAATTAACTAACATGCTTGTGTAGCATTGTGTAGCATTTTTATGTTGGCACGTGTAATGATTGTTTTAAAGAAATTTATAACTTTTGGTGAACAAAACAAAACAAAAATTACTTTAATCCTCCAAAATAGTAAAGAAGCACTCCAAGTATAGACACTAATCCTTTGAATCTAAAAATAATTTAATAATGAGAATGACTTTTATATTAAATGGTTACGTCTAACAAACATCTATTTTTATATTATTTTTAAAAAAAAAATTTTTTAATAAAAAAATAAAGCAAATAAACATTTTTTCATGTTGTAACAAATTCAACAATGCGGTAGTGGTGTAGTGGTAGAGCGCTCGCCTCAAAAGTGAGAAGTTCTGAGTTCAATCCCCACCACATCCCTGTCAGTATGGCACTCAATTTGTTTCTCTACACAGCAGCCTTGTTCTGCAAGGTTTTTGTTTTTGGAGTTATAGAGTTGAGAGAGGGTTGTAACTACAACAAAAAGTAGCCTCCTTGACTGGAGTGGCCTTCATGGCTTGGGGAGGTGAATTAAATAAAAAAAGTAAAAAAAAAACTCATATTATATTATTATATTAAACTCATAGATTATTATTAGTATTGTTACAACTATTAAATAATTCAAAAGTTGACTAAATTGGCTAATATATTTTCTAAAGTCGACTAAAATTGACTAATAGATTTTTGAAATCAACTAAGTCAACTAAAAGTTGATTTTAAAATTAATAAACGCCCCCCCCCCCCTTTATTAGGGACTCGAGAGTAATATAGTTTGTAAAAAAATTCTTTAATGGCATTTTTTTAACTCAGAACTTTTTATTTTTAACATTTGTTTTAAGTCATTTAAATTTTTATTTTTAATTCTTTTTCACTTAGAATTTTTTATTTAAAGATATGCTACTAGTAATCTATACTATACTGCTACTAGTAAACTGTACTATACTGCTACTAGTAAACTGTACTATACTGCTACTAGTAAACTGTACTATACCGCTACTAGTAAACTGTACTATACTGCTACTAGTAAACTGTACTATACTGCTACTAGTAAACTGTACTATACTGCTACTAGTAAACTGTACTATACCGCTACTAGTAAACTATACTATACTGCTATTATTAATTAATAAATAAAAGAAATCAGTATCTAAACAATAATAAGATGATTTGTAAAAAAGTAGAGAAAAAGGTTGAGACAGATATATAGAAATTTAGAGTGTTCAATACAAGGAGGCTAGGATTAATTAGAAAAAAAAGGCAAAAATGTAACTAATAAGAAATGAAAAAATTTGAAGCTACCCAACTCATGTAAGTGTAGAAAAGTAGATAATAACAATGATGATAAATATGACATTAATTATGATTTAGTTTTAATTATAAAATTTCACTCCATCCTCATAAATTCAAAAACTTTAACCAAACCCAGTTTGATTAAAGAGTTATTATTTATACAAATATAGGTATTTTAGATTTTATTACATAGAAAAAATTGTTTTTTAACAAAGTTAAACTTGAAACAATTTTAAATTTAACTTTCAACAAATAACTTCAAGTATCCTATCATACATATCAATATCATATCATTGATATTGATATGTATGATATGGTATTGATATGTATGATATGATATTGATATGTATGATGTGATGTTGACATGTATGATATGATATTGATATGTATGATATGGTATTGACATGTATGATATGGTATTGATATGTATGATATGATATTGATATGTATGATATGATATTGATATGTATAATATGATATTGATATGTATGATGTGATATTGATATGTATGATATGGTATTGATATGTATGATGTGATATTGACATGTATGATATGATATTGATACGTATGATATGATATTGATTTGTATGATATGATATTGATATGTATGATATGGTATTGATATGTATGATAATATATTGATATGTATGATATGATATTGATATGTATGATGTGATATTGACATGTATGATATGATATTGATATGTATTATATGATATTGATGTGTATGATATGATATTGATATGTATGATGTGATATTGACATGTATGATATGATATTGATATGTATGATATGGTATTGATATGCATGATATGGTATTGATATGTGTGATATGGTATTGACATGTATAATATGGTATTGATATGTATGATATGGTATTGACATGTATGATATGATATTGATATGTATGATATGGTATTGATATGTATGATATGATATTGATATGTATGATATGATATTGATATGTATGATGTGATATTGATATGTATGATATGGTATTGATATGTATGATATGGTATTGATATGTATGATGTGATATTGACATGTATGATATGATATTGATATGTATTATATGATATTGATATGTATGATATGATATTGATATGTATGATATGGTATTGATATGTATGGTAATATATTGATATGTATGATATGATATTGATATGTATGATGTGATATTGACATGTATGATATGGTATTGATATGTATGATATGGTATTGACATGTATAATATGGTATTGATATGTATAATATGATATTGATATGTATGATATGATATTGCACCACTATATGTGAATCATATTTATGATATGGTATTGATATGTATGATATGGTATTGACATGTATATTATTTTATTGATATGCATGATATGGTATTGATATGTTCGATATGGTATTGATATGTATGATATGATATTGACATGAATGATATGATATTGCACCACTATATGTGAATCATATTTTTTATACAAAGTTATTTATGTCTAAAAAAAAGCAAGTGATTATTACTGAAGTCTTCTCAAAACAATTCTTCGGTATTCTGTATTTAATTAAAGTAATAAAGGTTTTAAAATTATTTTATTATAAATTATGGATAATGCTTGACATAATTAAACAAAAATCTATTACTAAACTAAAATTTATTTGGCTTCAGAGTAATTTTATGTGTCACTAATACCCCAATATCTACTCTTTAGAGCTTTAAATATGTCATTAATAATGTTTAAAAGAATGCATGCAGCACAGATAATATATTAATAGTTCAATAATATGGCATCAAATGCTTCAACTCTTCCTATAATGTCATTTAAATAAATAAAAAAGACATAATGGAAACCCCCAAGTGTGGAAACATGAACATTGAACTTTTAAACAAAAACATATGCATATATGTACCTGAAAGATCTTGACTTATATAAGTTACTGAAGTAAATGAAAAAGCAAATAGGATAAACAAGCACATCTAAAAAATAACAACTATTTGAGTCAACGCAATAATTACAAAAATATTGAATGTTATACATAAAAAATTTGCCATGCTTTTAAAAGATAATGGAAAAGCTTACATTTTACTGAGATGTATGTGGGAAGCCTATACAACCATAATAATGCAAGCAACAACATTAATTTAACCACACATTTAAAAATGGATTTGGATGAATTACTTGTACTATTCTAGGAAATAAATAAAATACAACATAAAAAACAAAAAAATTCTGCTTAAAAAACTTTTCTTTTTTTTTATTTAATAGAAATGATAATAATTAATAGAAGTAATGATAATGAAAAATGTTTAAAGATTATCCTGTTCTTAAGAATTATTTAATTTGTTAAATTATTAGGTTGCATTCATTTTTACTATTAAACTCACTTTTAATATATCCCTATTCCCAATTTTTAATAATGATCCTTGTTATTATTTTGGTATACTTATGGTTATTAATATTATTATTATTGTGTCTGTTGTTACTATTATTTTTGTAGTTAAATTATACTTATTGATAGTGTTCATCATATCATTTCTTTTTATAAAATGCACTATTTAAATAATATCTACTAATTACAAAGTTTGTTTCAAGAAAATTAATTTAAACCACCACTACCTTCAATGTAATCAATGCTTAAATTTAGTTCATAAAAGATGCTGTTTCTTGATTGATATCGATTTTAGGATATTAAATAACAGTTTGATTCTGTGTTTCATGTATAAAATACATTTTTCAGTTTAGCTCTGTATCTGATGAGAAACTACTTCTATAAACATCAATTAATAAGGTGATACACATTAATGAACTCCCAAATGACTTTTCACCTTTTCCAAACACAAAATAATCTAATCTTTATAACAAACTCAACTTGATTTCACATCAGTTAAATAACAATTATAATGACATAAATATGGTTGCAAACCCTATAAATTATAAATATATCAACACAGAACATTTTAATACTGCCAAGTGTTAAAATGTTTTATTTCTGTGATGTTGTGCAAAAATTTCTTCTTTTCGTTTAAATATTTTTTCTCCTGTTAACTACTTTGATAAGCTAAACTTATTAATATCTCTCATTAACCATAAGTTCATTATTATTGCTATAACTGAAACTAAACCATAAATTGACATTCTACCAACAATCACATTAATTTTTGCAAGTGCTTTACACACTTCTCTAATAAATTAATATACAAATCTAGAAGCAATTTTAATATGCATAAACCAAAGTTTTTAGAATGTGTTTGTGGAAATTTTTTCACTTTTCTAAAAATGTCTGATATCATTTACCACCATCCTAATATAGACATTCCAGAGTTTATTAATACTAAACTCCACTTTTTGAAAACTCTCCATAGAAAAAAAAAAACTATATATTTGATGGGTGACTTATGTAGACCTTTTAATAACCAACTCAGATAATTCTGAACCTGAATTTTTAAATACCATTGCTATGAAATAAATTTCTTATTATCTCAAATTTAAATACTACATTATCAGTTTTAAATGGCAATAATATCAGATCATTTGTCTCAATTTTTTTGTTAAAAGTAAAAAATAAATAAAATTACAAAGAATCATGTAAAGATATTTCAAAAATTAAATGGACTAGTTTTTTTATTTAAGTCGTTTATAGAGTTTTTCAAAAGTTTCAATTTTCTTTTAAATAAAAACGCACTATTAAAAAAATAAGTCAGCAAGAGCTCCTTGATTAGTGGTAGCAACCCAAGGATTACATATGGAACCTTAAATGTCATTTAAAATAAAACAGAAAAATATAATGCTCAACAAGTTTCTTTAATTAAAGAATCTTAATAACAAACTCAGACTTGAATAAATTTTTAATGCATATAGAAACTTACTTGCTACTTTGTCAAAGTAAAAAGAACAATTCTAATTCTTCTATGATTATCCTAAAAATTTGTAGCCTACATGGAATGGTATTATCCTAAAAATTTGTAGTCTACATGGAATGGTATTAGGAATCTTTAAAAAAATTTTATTCTAGATGGAATGGTATAAGGAATCTTTTAAAAAATTGTAATCTACATGGGATGGTATTAGGAATCTTTAAAATATTTGTTCAAGAGTTAACTCATATTTCTTCCTGATTCCCATTTTTAATTCATACTTTGTTTCAAATCAAGAAAAATAATTTTCAATAAGAAAAATAATTTCCAATAATTTTCAATAACTTACAATATTTATTATGTTTGAAAATGGCAGGAAAATTTAGGACAAAAAGTTTTTAAATTCTAATGATGATAGAAATTGCTATAAAAAGTGTTTCTAAATAATAGAGAAAAAAAGTTAACGAATGAGACTTTTTATAGAAATATTGATAGAAAATATTGACCTTTGAAACTTACTGAAAAAATTATCATTTTTATATACAAAAAGTATCTAAGATATTAGAGGAAGTTTCGTCCATGGGAACAAAAAAAATAGATAATTCTAAAACACAAAAGAAAAAAATTGTTCTAATAATACCATGTTTAATTTCCTCAAGCAAGATGAAGAACTGGTTTGTGAGTGAGTCATGTGAATTTGTTTATCTTGTTCCTGGAGATGATAAGATATAACTGAAAGACATGACAAACAAGGTTTGTACTTTTCGTTTAAAAATCTTTCAAAATCATCACTCTCCAATTCAAAATGTTTCTAAAAAAAATATATATATATTTTACTGAATTAAAAAAAAAACAACTTTAAAAAATTTTTTTGACTTCAGTTTTTCTGTATAAAAATAACAAAAAACATTTAACCTCGTCTTTAGGAACAAAAGCTGCAAGCTCATTTATTTTACGACTTTGTTTTGACAAGCAAGCTTGGCATAGTAAACTTTTTTCTTTTGAAAGATTTGCTTAAAAATAAATTACTATATTTAAACCAATGCATACAGAACTAAATCAGACTACCATTTGTTATAGTTAGTAAAAATTGAAATTTTATATTTTTTAAGAATACTCTAAAAACTAGTAAGTGACCGGGGTTGATAATTGACTGGGGTCAGGGCCAGGTGTGATTAAATATAACCGATACCGGGTTTTTGACCGGGACTGCATAAACAATTATACATCCAAAGCATTTTTTTTTAATTTAAAGTGCATGTTATATTTTGTATATAGATGCATATATAAACATTATTATGATCAACATGATCATCATAATCATCATTACCATCATGATCATGATTATCATGATCATCCTCATCAGACTTAAGCCTTCCTCTTTTATGCTGTTTCTCTAATATAAACAATCTAGAGCATTTTCTTAACTAAAGCTCATTCATACAATATGTAAGGCACTCTCTTCAAGTTTTCTACTCTTTCGGTAAATACTGCACCATATAAATACTAATGTTTATATAAATATGAAAGGATATTGTATGCTAGCATCTAAATAAATAGCAAACATATATGTTTATATCCATAATATGTATGCATAAAGGGCATCATGGAAGTTTTTATTCCTTCTCTTCAATTTTAACTCAAGCCTCATTTTACTTCACATTTTTCACCATCTTGAGCAGTTGCTTTATCAAAAATTAATCATTTTTTTCATCTTTTTTACATCTCTCTTAAGAACAAATGTCCTTTTATTATTCCAAGAAGCCAATGTAAAAATGCCCTGTCTGATGTTAAGCTCTGTTATTCTCAGTTTACTAAACCTTGTATCATATCTCAGATGTTAAGTTCTAGAGCTTTTGGTTAGTCTTTATCAGTGTCATTAACTAAAGTAAGCCTAACATTTAATCTCTAATTCATGGATCTGATCTTTTTACTTCACCCCAGAATAAGACAGAGTTATTTGCAAAAAAATCTTACTCTAATTTGACTCTTGAATCTTCCTGCCAGACTGAACCTTCCTGCCAGTTAAACAGATTAACTCATTGTTAAACATCCAAATCACTTTGGCTTCTATACTAAAATTAATTCTCAATTAAACATTTCTACAGCTTGTGCTCCAGACAAGATTTCCATCATAGTATTAAAAAAGTTTTTTCCAGAACTCTCTTCAATTTTTGCTAAACTTTTAAAAAGTGCTAAATAAGTGATTCCAATTTTTCAAAACTCTAGAAAACACTTTAACCTCTATAACGATCCTACAATTAGTCTTCATTTTGTTATTATTTTCTTTATATAAAGCTTTTGAGATTATTAAACTATTTCTTTCTAACTGCAGTATTAACGTTATTCTTGAAGGCCTACACTCTTCTTTAGTTCAAGTAACTTTAAGGGTACTACAAAGTTCTATTTTTGCTCCTGTTTTTCATCTACAATATTAATCTTTATGAAAATTTTACATCCAAAGTGCCTCTTTTTGGCTTAACTTTTAGGGACGAACACAAACCTGTTCTAGTGTCACTGGAGCAGTATGAGCGCCCCAAAAAAAAGCGTCCAAAAATTATTTTATCTTTTAATTTTTCTTTTGCTTTTTTATTAAAAATATAATTTTTTTTGGTTTTAAATGCAGTAGTGAATAAATAATTTTCAGTTTATTTTTGCTATTTCATTTTTTCTTCAGGACAATAAAATGAATTAAAAAGCAATTTCTTTTTTCTCACAATTATGTGACATAACTGTCTTTTGGTTACTAACTGAATGTTTAAAATATGTTGCTACGAAACATTATTTTAAAAAAATGTTATAAAGTTTTATAACAATGGAATACATAAAAAGTTTGCTTTTTCAAAAGATAAAATGATTTTAAAATATCTTTAGTAAAACTGTTGCCAATTTTAATGTGAATTTTAAAATTTACTACGAATTATAAAATACCGATTCAAAGTAAAAATGTTCGCAATTAAAAGTGAGCTGCTTTTGATAATAAATGAACAAAATTAAAAAATTTCAGTCTTAATAACAATTGCGCAAACTTAACTTTTTTGCATATTCACGCAAATTTAATTTTTGAATAAATGAACTTTTGATATATTTAGCTTTCTATTTTAGTTTTCATGAGGAAAACGAAAAAACGAAGTGTAAACTTTTTCAAAACGTTTTGTTTCTCTTCCATATTCTTTTTGACTAATAATAAAAATAATTATTACAATAACTCAATAAAACTTTAAGATCAAGTTATTTTTAAACTTCAATATCTTTATGTTTAAAAAAATCCATAATAAATGTAACTTAATTAACAAAACGTAATTTTTTTAAATTATACTTAATGAATAAAGAAATTAAAAATATTTTTTTAAATATAACATGCTTTTTAATTAAAAAAGTATATCATTTTTTAAATTACGTTTACTATAATTATCTCTTCTTTAATTATCTTTAATTTAAAAGGCGCCTTAAAATCACTTTAAAAATTATTAACCTTTAGTAAAAGTAAATGATCAGAACTGCTAATATTTAAATCAAAGTTTTAAAAATAAAATAATAGTAAATACTATTATTAAATGTTTATGTTTTTTATTCGAATAGTTATTTGAATACAAGACGTAAAACTATTTTGTTAATTTTACATATATTACACATTTTAATATATGTAAATATATTATGTAATGTAAATGGGAGGCTGAATAAGCAAGAATTGGCATAAGTGCAAACTGGCATAAATGCAAAGCATTTCAAAAACTGGCATATGTGCAAATTGGCATAAGTGCACCAAAAGATTTTGCAAACGTTGGCGTAAGTGCGAACTGGCATAAGTGTGAAACAATTTCAAAAACTGGCACAGGTGCGAACTTGCATAAGTGCCGATTGGCATAAGTGCGCCAAACAAATTTGCAAACATCGGCATAAGTACAAATTGGCATAAGTGCGATACCGTTACAAAAACTTGCATAAGTGCAAATTGGCTTAAGTGCGCCAAAAGAATTTGCAAATACTGGCATAAGTGCGAACTGTCATAAGTGCGAATTGGCATAAGTGTGAAGCAGTTACAAAAACTGGCATAAGTGCAAATTGGCATAAGTGCACCAAATAAAATTGCAAATATTGGCACAAGTGCAAATTGGTATTTCCCACTTATGCCATTTTGCATTTGTGCCAGTTCACACTTATGCCGATGTTTGCAAATTTATTCTGCGCACTTATGCCAGTTCCTATTTATGCCGATTCGCACATATGCCAGTTTTTGCGACTGCTTCGCACTTATGCCAGTTAGTACTTATGCCAATTCGTACTTACGCCAATGTTTGCAAATTTGCTCGACGTACTTATGCCAGTTCGCACTTGTGCCAGTTTTTGTAACTGCTTTGCACTTATACCAGTTCGCACTTACGCCATTTGGACTTATGCTAGTTCGCACTTATGAAAGTCGCGCTTATGAAATTCGTTCTTATTCAGTTATCCCAATGTAAATACTGGTTAAAAATTGATTAAAGTATTTAAACATTTAATTACTAATTATTTAAAACATTAATAACTACTCAAATTAAATTTACTAAAAAAAATTTAATAAATATTTAAAATACTTTAAACAATTTTCAATAATTATATACAAATAGCGTGGTTAAATTCTTAAGTAAAATAGTTTTCTTAATGTAACTAAAGTAGGTTACATCCTTTGATAAATTCATGTATTCAAAGAAATGCTTTTGAATCAACTCCTTATCTTCGGATAAAACTAAACAAGATAAACACAAATGATTAAAATGATGATTAAAAAAATGATGATTGAAAATCATTGTCGCGGCTCCGGTTTTTTTCTAGTGGAAAAAGGAGGGGGGCAGTAATCTCAAGAACATCACATCCCTCTTCCCCCAACGTTGCCAAAAAAAAAAGTGGTACCTCCAAATAACTCTGGGTTTATCACTGACTTTATACTTTTGTCTTGACAAAAAATCTTCACTTTTTGATTGCTTAAAACAAGCAGCTAGTTTTTAATCTGATCTCTCTTCTGTAACAGCCTAATACTTGCAGTGGCTTGTAGATTTAAATTCTGGACTTGAAATAAACGATTCTTTTAAACAACAAAACTAAATTAATTACTGCAAAAAAATATTGCAATATTGTTGGCATTCCTATATTCCTTGGCATTTAATTGACAAATAACAACCTACTCTTTGACAAAGTCTAAAAGCACATTGTAAATATAGTTAGAACTGCTTTATCTGCCAAACTTGAGCAACTCTCCCATTATTGTAAGATTGAATTTCTTTCTTTTTTCTAAAAACACTATCATGGTCAATGCTCAAATGAGCTATCATCTCTATTACGATAAACCAGAACTCATTCTTTCTTGGCTTCTTATTCAACAAGTTGCATCTTTTTACTGCATCTGCCCCTTCATAAAAAAACTTTTATTAACCCAGTTTTTTTCCTTGCACATCAAAAAAAAAACCTTATAACTCTTCCCCATCTTCATGTTTTCTTTTTTTGTACAACCTACAACTTTTTAAATCTTTAGTTAACCCTTTCCTAATATTTTAACCTATACTCTATTTTAAAGTAACTCATAAGTTAATAGTGGTTGCTTACAATCTTGTTGGAAGTAAATTAGAGCTTAAAAATATATAAATATATGCCAGTATTTAATAAATAGTAAATGTAACTATTAAATTATAATACAAAAAGTATTATAAATTTTTTTCTAGCCCCGGCTATCAGCCTCTGCTAATTCTTATAATTTTGCCTCATTTTTAAAAGTCTCATTTTTAGCTGGGGATTTTTGGCCCCAGTCACTTTATACTAAAAATTTATTTTCTCTAAAAAATATCTAAGTGATTGTAAGTACTAAATGAACTTAAATAAACAATAATATTAAAAAAAAAATGCCTAATAAAAAGTGATAAAATAAATATTTATTTTACACCTAAGTGATATAATCAGTAAATAAGTTAATAACTATACCATTAACTCAACTTTAAATATTACATACTAAAAATAAAACAGCTAATATTATATTGACTTTGCTTTACATTGGTTTGCTTTTATGGTGCAAATGCACCTACTACTTAATTGACAACTTAATTGACGACTTGATTGACAACTTAACTTTTTGACATTTTACGAGTAATATAAACTGGTACTTACATAAAGCAGCTAATTAGTATGTGTGGAGTGAAATATGGAAGAAAAGATGGAAGAATAATATATAAAGTTGTGTACTACATCACCCAAGAACATGCAATATCCGGAACAGTTTGACAAATTACGAATCAGCACAAAACACACAATCAGCAAAAAATCTACCAACCAATAAGTAAATAATTTACCATAGAGGAATTTGTAATTTATTTTTGAAAAATATTTCACACAAGTTATTTTTGATTGTATTGGGACATATTAGAAACAAAGACAAAAATAAACAACTTTTTACCCTTTACACACAGGCACATACATATGCCAACTGTACATAGTTGGCATATGTGTGTGCCTGGATAACACCGCAGGATAAATTGCCATGTGATAGCTTTTTATTGCTACTAAATTTAGCCAGGGTAATTTAGGCAATAGTTGTTTTTACTTTTTAAAAATGAATAAGACTAAATTTGGTGTTTTTATACTTTTATTTATATACTATATATATCTTTTCAGTTTAGCCCAAATCTCTTATTTTTCAATGAGAAATTTCAAATTTGATTTTATCAATATCACTTCAATTCATTGAAAAAAATAATCAATAAAGTTAAAAAAGAAATTTTAAAAATAAAGTTAAACAACAAATTATATCGTTTTTTGCTTTAACTAATAAAATTAATTGGTAAAACAAAAAATTCTTATCATTTAAAGAGATGATATTTATAAGCTACCTTCATTAGTTGAATGCACTGGTATCTCATACATTTCAGGAATAATTTGATAATAGTCACCATCATACAACAACAAGAAAAATATACATACATACATACATACATACATACATACATACATACATACATACATACATACATACATACATACATACACAGATATATATATATATATATATATATATATATATATATATATATATATATATATATATATATATATATATATATATATATATATATATATACCACTGCATTGTCTTTACTTTTTCTTATAAAAGTTAAAAAACTTTGAAAAATTAAATTAATAGATTGCCTGCCCAAACCAAAACTCTCAGTCAATGTATACTTCTTATTTAAGTCTGTTGATATATGTAAATTAGTAAAAACATTCATCTGATTCTTTTCTTCAACAACTTGTTTCTCCATCAGTAGGTTCATCAGCCAGATTTCTGATGAACCTACTGATGAAGAAACAAGTTGTTGAAGAAAAAAAATAAGATAAGTGTTTTTACTTTTTTATTATTGCTCTGTTTTTTAATAACATTGGACATTTTATATGGCTGGCATCTCTAAACATAAATTCGTTTTTGCTCATACCCATGTAGAATTTAATTACAGAACTGTGAGCAAGATAATTAGAGCCTATATTACCTTAATATAATGTTTTTTGTTAAGCACTGATTTGATAAAAAGCAGATAATTTTATTAAAGCAGTTGTAGTTACTTTGAGTTAAAACTATTTTTTTTCTTTGACAACTTTATATATTTAAAATAGATTTAATATTTGGCATACAGCTTGTTATGCAACTTATTTTAATTGCATTTTCATTAAAAATCTTCTGAAACTTGTGATTAATAGGGAAATGCTTGTCAATTCCCTATCACAAGTTCCAGAAAATTTATCACAAGTTTTAAAAGATTAAAAAAATATTTTAATGTTTTTTAGTTGAAATACTACAGGATCACATTAAATTAGTTTTCAGATTTCAGAACAGATTAAGTAGTATTAAGTAGTAAAATGTTTTAAAACTCAATGAATTGTTATCTTTTTCAGATCAAATTTTCTATTTCACATAATACACCTAAAAAATATTTTTATTAAAAAAACAATTTAAATTTAAACAAAAATTTATATATTAAAAGATGACACAAAATTTTATTTTAAATCTAACATGTAAAAAGAACTAGGATAAAAAAAACCTCTTTAAAGCCATTCCATTGTTCACATTCTAGACAAAACCACCAATTAGAACAACTTTTTTCTATTTTTGAAACTTTACCACAAAACCAGCAATTAATATTCACTGAACTAAAGAAATTAGTTATAAAAAGAATACTGAAAAATAAAACTTAACTATTAATGTAAAATAGATTGTTGTTAAATATTTTAGTTTATATATAAATATATTCAAAATCTTGAAAAACTTTTAAATTATCATTTTATCATACTAAATTTATACCTAAATATTTTGCTCCACAAAATTTTAAAAACAGTTAATAGAGATATTCCAATCAGTATTACGAGTGATACTTCATAGCAAAATGTCAAATAATCTAATTCATCATAAAAACCAAATATTGAGTACATTATTAATGTATCTAAAAGTCAAAAAATACATATAAATTAGCAAAACAAGCACATATGACACTCGTGTTGATAATTTGCAATTACGAAACGAGGACACAAACAAAAAACGCTATGCTATGCGGCTCTTGGTTTGTGGTTGCGTAACGTAGCGGGACAGTTTGTTACCACTGACAATTTTAAATTTAATTTTAATTTCAAATTTAACTGACGAATCTTAATTTAATTTTCGGATCAATGATTTTAAACAATATTAAAAATATAAAATTCGTTCTGGAGGTTCGTACTAAAAAATAAAAAAATCTGAAGATTTAAAAGTTAACTCCTACAAAACTAGGTTTATTTCTCATAATCAAAATATTAATATTTATGAAATTCTCATAATTATTATATTCTCATTCAAGTAAACATTTCTTTAGGCTAATAAAGTTAGCAGAGTTAATAATAGTAATAATAAGATAGCGTGGCATAAAGCAGAGCTGATCAAATGAATATGGTTAACTATGAAAATATTTTGTATGCTAAATTTGTGATCAAGAATTATTATTTTAGATGATTTTTTGATTGACAATGGTTTACATTGGTTTGCATTAAGTTCTATTTCCCGCGTATCTGCCCAATTAGCCACAGCATCAAGATCTCCCTTTTCAATGTCAAATTGATTTTTTTATTGTATTTATTAGTTTGCTGTTATCATCAAAGAGCTTGATTAAACATTTGACAGCATTTTGGATGTCATTTATATACACCGTAAATAGTAATGAATCAAAAACGGATCCCTGTGATACCCTACTCTAAAATTTTATTAACATGGAGTAGTTTTCATCAGTAAGAACTCTTTTTATCGGTTCAAAAAAAATGGTTTGAGCCAGCTCTATAATTTACCTTTGAAAACATTGGCTTCAAGTTTGACAATTAACGCTTTATAACAGACTTTTTCGAATGTTTTAGCGAAACCCACCTCTGAGCAAGTTTAATAGCGTTATTATTACAGTGCTCTGTGATGACTGTAAAGACTTCTTGGGGCACCCATTTAAAAATAAAAAAATTATGATTGCGTGAAGGCTATAATTTAGTGCCTCTGATAAAATGTCTATTGTCTCTCTAGTAAATTTGTAACACATAGTTTCTGCAATTTTGATGCTTAGAGATTAAATTGTACTTAAATAAGTGACTCATCATATGCTTTTCCAACAATCTTTCTTTGATTTTACATATGATGGTTGTTAAAGATATTGGTCTGTTAATGTATGGGTCCTTTTGATTACCTTTTTCTTTGTATATTGGCATCACGCTAGCTTCTTTCTAAATACTAGGTGTTATACCTGTCTCAAATGATGATACTATCAGTAAAGAAATTATCCAAGGTAATCCATTTGCACACTCATTGATAATTGTGATAAGTGTAATTATAAGCATTTATGCCATCTGGACCAAGAGCTTTGTATTTTTTCAACTTACTCAATTTACTAAAATTCGCAGTTTTATAAGATCAAATCTTATAAAAGTTCTGCTTGAAAATGTAAACATACTTCTATAATTAATTATAGAGAAAGCAGATTTTGTTAATTAAGACGTACTGCTTTTTTAGCAGTATGTCTTAATTAACAAAACAGTAAACTTTCCTTTTTTTTAAATGAAAAAAAAAACGTAAAAATATATAAAAAAATAAAATAGTTGTATGCCCTAATTGATTAGAGTTTAAGAGTGAGACAAGTTAATTCATAACTTTTTCTTGCTCGAAAATGGATGTTTTTTTTACAGCTTGCAGATAGTTTTGTATATTAAGCTGATGAATAGGCGAGCTTTCAAAACAATTAATTGACGCCGGCGGGTGAGCTAAACATGTACCAGCTAGCTAGTTAAACTTGTATCAGCTTATACAAAATCAATTTTGACCTTTGTCAAAACTTCGAGCCAGCTCACCCGTCCTATGCTTATCTTTTAACTTAATACACAAAGCAACCTGAAAGCAGTAAAAAAAATAACATCCTTTTGTGCAAAAAAAATTTATTAATCAATATATTTTTATAAAAGATATTACAATCGAGGTGATTTACAAATAGTTAAAAACTAGATCTCGTAGAAGACCTTAAGGTCTTGTCGTCAAGAACTGCTTTGTTTTTCAACTATATTGTTACATTTATTGTGTTAAATATATCTATTTTCGTCGAAAGTAAAAATAAATAAACGTAAAAGATATATAATATTCATATATGTAAATACTAAGAATTGAATTTCAAAAATTACTTTATAAAAATTAAAAGTATGAGAGCATGTTATCGATAGATAAAATTATCTGTTTAAGTTTTCTTTTGAATGTGTTGTAATTTCACTATTGAGTAAAATCAAAATATTTTAAAGCTATTTTGTTCCATAAAAAAGCTCCTCGATAAGAGATACAAGATCTATTAAAATTTGTATGCGAAAAAGGTTGTTGGATAAATTTTTTATTTCGAAGATAGTATTTGTTTGTTCGTTTTAGTATTATCAATTTACAAGGAAGGTTCGAAAAGAAAGAAGGTTCGAAAGAAGGTTTTTTTGACGTAGGGTAAAAGGGATAGTTTTTTCGATATTTTTTGATAGTTTTTTTGACTTAAACCAGTTAGAAATTTTAATGATTTCATTATTCATTTTGTTGAATAATGTTGGTAAGTTATTGTCAGTTAAAAAAAGATTTGTGTCATTGGCAAACCTAATTGTTGTCAAATCTGTTGCTTTGTAAAGATCATTAACAAATTAAAAAGAGCAAAGATCCTCGTATGAATTCTTGTGGAACTCCGCATGATATATTTAATAAATTTGATGATAAGGTTGAATCTATTTTAACAAATTGTTTCCGATTTTTTAAATATTTTTTAATAATAATAATACATTCCCTATGAACTCAAATAAATTAAAACTACGTTATAACTTTTTAAATAAGATCTATTAAAGAGATATAATAGCTGGAGGGAGAACGAAGTTAAAATACGTCATTTCTTAAAAGTCAGTCTTAGTTGTAACATAATTTTCTATTAAACACCGCGTAATTATCAATTATAATTTAAAGTTAACCAATCACATTCCACTTTTAACAAAAATCATCCGATGATATTGTTTCAAAATATACGTGGTGATTTAATCCTGCAATATAAAATTCAATATCTACTATTATTGCACTCCACAACTATTTTAAAAACAGTTGTCCCAGCTATTATTTATTATTATTATTATTATTATTGTTGTTGTTATTATTATTATTACTATTATTAAAACGCCATAAGCAATTAAAGCATTGCAAATAAAACATGGAAGTTTAAAAAGTTCGTAAACAATACTAATAGAGTTAATTTATTGTTATTTTGTTATGTTGTGCTTTTGAACGACTATTAATAAATTTCTCGATGAGAATTGAATTAATAAATATCTAGATAAGAATTGGTAGTATTTTTGCCAGGTATTTTATATCACTATATTTAGAATAGAGCAATCGCTTTTAAATCCAGTAAAAATACTACAGTACAAAACAAAAGCCTTGAGTGATTTAATAAGTGCCTGGTTGAAAGAACATTCTTAAAGAATGTAACAAGCCTAGAGTTGAACAGGCAAGCAAAAAATAATTTTCAAACAAGTAGTAACCCAGTAAACACAGATTGGTTTAGAATTGGTCAATATTCAGTCGAAATCGGTCGAAAAACGGATAAAGCGTTTAGCGACCTATTATAATAGGTTAAAGAGCATATCGCCATCTGATTAAATTATTTAAATATTTCTAAAAAGATAAGTAGAATATAAAAGTAGTGAAGCAATTTAAACAATTTTATTAATCTATTGGTGCTCTCTCCACGGCTCCTCTTGTACCAATGTTGATTTTTTGTATTTGATTTTTTGCATCTACTTGCTAAAATCTTCGGACCTTAATCCAACATTTAGTGTAAACGTTAATACTGATTTAATTGTTTTTAGAATGTGTAATGAAACGTGATTATTCGTCCACAGTATAGGAAATACTTTCGTTCCTTAGTTTCCATCTTAGAATGGCTCCCTTCCGTATAGGTGGAACTGGAAAAAGCCATTTAAATGCTCATTTTTCAAATTCTCAAGATGGAGAAGCTGGATTGATCAATTTAAGCAAAAACGATGACAAGGATCACCATGAAGACGATCTTGATCTTGATGGCAATAATGATTATTAAATTGCCATGAGTTTATATGTATTTTCGTTAAACTTAAAGATAAATAAGCAAAAAATGTTTGACGTTTAATTCTTTTGTACGTATTTAGACAACGCCTAACTTTTTTTGACGACGAAGTTAAGAAAAGTTAAACGTTCCCTAAATTTAGACAACGATCGTTTTAGATTACTTTTAAGTACTTAGAACGATTGTTTTATTGCGTTGTTTTTATTACAATTTATATCTACAGTATTTATATAAGTTAGTTAAGTTTTATATAACTTGTTAAAATAATTTATTTGGACATGTCCTATTAAAATTTTAAATGAATAAATGTATAATCAGATGTTTTCTTATTACTTTTCAGTATTTAGTATGAGTGTTAAACTCATACTAAATACTGAAAAGTCATATAAAACGATAGTTTCATTTATTACATTCGTACGGCGTTTAAAACAAACATTTAGATGGAGTTTAAATTGCGTTTAAAACTAACGTTTAGGTAGGGTTTAAACGGAACATTCGAATAACTTACGTTCTAAATCAAAACGAAATTAAATTTAAACATTTCAGGCGAACTTTATTTAAACGTTGATTAAATGTTAGAATGACCGCAGGGTATTTACTAAAAATCGACGCTTGGTTTGAAATGTATATTTCAAACTTTTTTATATATACGTTTACTAAACGTTAATCTAATGTTTAGAATATCTACTTACATTAGTCAATATTGTAAACCTTTAATCGACCTTAATTAAACGTAAATATTTATAGATTTAAATTCTACGCTTTAAATTTTTTAATATATCGGTTTATTAAACGTCGATCAAACATTTACAATATTGACTAATATAAGTCGCTATTCTAAACGTTTAATCGACGTTTAATAAACGTTTATTATATTATAATACAGTAATGTAGGCACTGGTCAAAAAACTCACTTAACAGCTTAAGTCACGCTGTTTTAATAGACATAGTTAAAACGAAATAAAAAACTTATTAAAAAAATTATTTTTTATTGAATAAATAATTAAATTAGACTTAAATGCGTTTTCGAGATTCACTTCCTTACAACAACTGAATGCAAAACGACTGATAAATCAATTATAAACGAGTGTCGGATGCGCCATTTTAATTCATGGAAGTTACTAATCTACTTTACTTATCTACCTTCCTAAATGCCAACAAACCATTGGACTCCGATGTTTTAGAAATTATTGATGGCGACATTGATACAATTAAAAAATATGAGTTGCTGATCTCTCGTTATGAAAGTCCTGCAAGAGCGTTTTTCGTAAGTTTTATAAACAGTTTAAATTCATTTTGAAAACGCAAGTATGATTGTGTAACAATAGGTATTCATCTTTGCAATTACCAAGAGGTTTAAAAACTAAATATTTATTTTTTATTTTAGATTCATTTTAGCTTAATTTAGTTACATTTGCTAATGAAAATTGGTGGAACAGAGCTGGTAAAAACCACTGCATATGTTATGTCGCGAAGTTGCTAATTTTTTAATGTCAAAAATAAACATGGATGGTACAAGAAATTTCTGAAACTTTCATTCAGAAAATCCTCTTTATGTAAAGTTGTTCTGTGAACTTCCAATTTTGATTTATTGAACTTAAAGTGGTAACTATTTTACACCAGTTTTTTGAGAATACAAATCAGGTTACGAAATCAGACGATCAGAATACGAATGTTTAAGATGATATTGCACATACAGTTGCATGATGAACAAGCGGTAGACAGTATTCTAGGAAGATTTTTGGTAATGCATAAACCAGAGAAAACAGTGATCCAAAATATTTGTTTATAAGTTTATTAACTTTTTCCGTAATTTTCGACTAAATGTAAACTTTTACTTTCTGCTAATTAGATTAAATTAAAAAATATTTAATAGAAATTGTTACTATAAAATTTCTACTGCAAAAAGATTGATCATTTGATATTTTTTAATTATCAAAACATAAACAAGTATAGTATAAACATTTTTTCTCTATATCCCCACTATATGAAAACGTTTTATATAAGTTTATAACTTTATATACAGTTTTATAAAATAAAATTTAGTATAAGTATTATTGTATAAAAGTTTATAAACATACTGTAATAGTTATAAAAAGTATCAAAATTAAGACCAGATCATTTATAACTATATCTTATTTATAAATTTCATTGCTTTTATAACTAAATCTTATTTATAAATTTTAAGACCTATATAGCTCTTATTACTTATATAAAGTTGAAAAGTAATAACGTAGTTTTAATTTATATTAGTTTCAAAACGTAAAAAAATCGAAATTACGTTAACTAAATCAAGGAAACTATTAAACAAGATGTAAAAGTTTAATATACGTTTACTTAGACTAAATCTAAACGCTTTATGTACGTTAATTTGACTAGATTTAAACGTAAATTAGAAAAAATCTAAACGCTTTATATACGTATAATGATCCAATAATAGACGTCTAAAATACCTTTGATAATAGACGTTTTATGGACGTTTGTTCTAAACGTTAATCTGGATTTCATTCTAAACGGATTATCGATCAAATCTAAACGTTCTGTCGAAACGTTGTTTCGACGTTTAATAGACGTTTGTGTGTTTACTGGGAAAGATTATCTGAAACTTTGATATTTATACCAATAATTGAGATAAGCAAGAAAAAATTACTCCGCCTCAATCGTAATTTTTGTTGTAATTAATTTCTTAATTGATCGAATAATTGTTAAAAACTTATCTAATAAACTTTTAAGGGATTGTTCCACTTTGATTACAGCTTTTAAAGCTTACAAATTACATTTCAAAACTTTTTATTTTTTTGCAAAAGCGCCATTTTGACTTGTCGCTGGAATAGTTATACAACTGAGACCATATCGAGTTTGAAATCATTTTCAGCTTCGTTCTCCCTCCAGCTATTTTTCTTTGGATCTATATAGGTCTTCTTTTAATAGGCCATATTTTTTATAACTTTTATAACTATATATATTTATAAAATTTTATACTATACTACTTATACTATACTTTTATACTATAAAACAATTTATACAGTTATAAACTTTTTCATATAAACGTTTTCATACAGTTGGGGTTTAGAGACGACATAATATATTTATTGATTACCTCATAGATAGCAGGACAAAAAGTGTTTGTGAACTATATTTGTTTATGCTTCGACTATTTAAAAAATATAAATTTCCTAAGTATACTTAGGAAAAGTCTCTTTGCGGCATGGGAAAATAAAACATGGCCATGATATATGCTTTTAGCTTAATTTTTGAAGTTCCATCATTAAAAAATAGTCCTGAGGGCATGCCATAACTCTAGGACACAAAAATAACACACTGCAAAACACTCTAAGAAAGTCAGTTTTAGATAGGTATACATTGTCAAAGTTCAAGCTTTATCCATTAAAAATACTCCCATGTTCATCACCATGATTGCACTATAAACTCTAGGACACCGAAAGGGCACTTTAAAGCATACAATTAAAAAATGTTTTTAAATACAGAATTCTTATATAAAGTCTAAACACATATTTTTACGTCAGTTATATAAAAAAATATTCCGCTAAAAATATTCACAAAATCATAAAATATATCAAGGACACAAAGAACACCAACTGAAAAACACAAAAAAAGACACTAATTAGGAAAGTTATTAACTTTTTAAAAATAATTACATAATCGCAATATGTTTTTGAAATATTTTTTTACTCTTCATGAATTAAAAAAAATATTTAATAACTGTAGGACGCCAAAATAACTGTAGGACACCAAAATGTTTGATTTAATTAGTTATTGTCTATTAAAGTAAAGTTAATATATGATGTTACATGTGTACGATGTTACATATGTGTTTTTAATTGTCATACATCTAAAGCAATAAATCTAGGACCCCAAAAAAATTTTAAATAAATGAAACAATTTTTTATTATATGTCAAATTGTAAAAGTTCGATTATCTTGTTGTAGTTTTAAATACAAAGATTTGAAGACTAGAAACTTTTGAACTAAAAGCACTTAGTTAAGTCATTCCATCATCAGCAAACTAATTGTGGTAATTGAACGCATCAGAGAAATTCCAATCTCACAATTAGGAAAACAACCAGATACCAGGCAATTATTATAAAACAATTTATTTTTACCATCAAAAAATTCATATTTTTATTTTCATGATCATTTAAACTTATGTAAATAGAGTAAATACTTTTATGATAACATTATTTTGAAATAAGAAAGTAAAATTAATTATAAACAGTTAAAAGCACGGTAAAATATTTAAAAGAGAAAAATAATAATAACAAAAACAATAATATATGACAACACTTGAAGAATATTGCTTAACAGAGCATAAATTATTATCTATAATATTTGACAACAATGTCACTCTTGTATCTGATTTGACAACCATAATAGAAAATGAAACACAAGCTAGGTTAGGAGAATATGAAGTTAGAATACTAAAAAATATTGTACGAAAATTTTAACACTTGAAAGACAGAAAAAAATTTAAAAAGTTAAAATTAGAAAAAGACGCTTTTAAAATATGGATCAAAAGAAGTCATTATAAGAATAAATCCAAAATCTAAAGAAAGTTGAAGAATGATGAGTTAGAATGATGAAGAAAATTGGTCAGCTCTATCAAGGAAACATCTGTTAAGAAGATCACAAAAGCTATGAGAAAATGTGCAAGTAGTATAATTAGTTGCATATAATATATATATATATATATATATATATATATATATATATATATATATATATATATATATATATATATATATATATATATATATATATATATATATATATACAGTGGTGGCCAAAAGTATTTTAAAATTACATTTTTTTTAATTTGTATTAAATAAAACCAAAATTATTTAACCCGAGTGTACTTGCAATAGTCTACTTTATATATACTACAAGTTTAAACTTGTCTTTTCTAAGACATTTTATTACATACTAATATTTCTTAATTTCGATTGGACAAAAGTATGGAAACTTTTTCAAACTTGTCACTAAACATAAACAAATCTTATCATTTAGAATTAAAACGTGTAAGAATTGACATCTTTGTTAGTTCATCATGGTTTACTTTTATATTAATCAGTATGGCACCGCGAAAATATTATTCTAGTGATATTAAAAATAAAATAGTTGAGTGTTTTAAAAACGGTAATAAACCAATTGATATTTCTCGAAATTTTCAAGTTCCAAAAGGTACAGTTACAAAAATTATTAAAAAATTCAAAGAAAGGGGAACTGTGGAAGTGAAAATGAAACCTGGAAGACCAAGAAAAACAACAAAAAGATTGGATAAAGTTATAAAAAATACTTCTACAAAAGATCCTAGAAAGTCATCAAAGGATATAAAAGAAGAAATCTTGGAACAGCATGGAGTTTTATTATCTGACAGGACAGTTCGTAGAAGGTTAAATGATGCGGGCTTATTTGGAAGAGTGGCTGTCAAAAAACCGTTAATTTCTAAGAAAAATAAGATGGGTAGATTATTGTTTGCAAGGGAACATTTAAAATGGTCATAAGTTTCCATACTTATGACTAGGCCTTATTTAAAAATTTAATTTTTTTTTGTATATGTTAATAAAAAAAAAATGTTTTATTTTATTAAAAAGTTGTATTACGACTTCAATAAACATATGAATAATATGTAGTAAGTGTTGCATTTTTTATAAATAAATAAAAAGCATTTTTGAAAAGTTTCCATACTTTTGGCCAACACTGTATATATATATATATATATATATATATATATATATATATATATATATATATATATATATATATATATATATATATATATATATATATATATATATATATATATATATATATATATATATATATTATAGTACTGTTTAACAGTTGAAAAATTAATGAATAAATAATGTTTTATCATTATTTATAGGATTTCGCTAAAAATGAAACAATGGATGTTAAAAGTGTGTGTGAATTACTTCTAAGAAGGTGTGAAGGAAAAAATAAAACATTAAAGTTGAAAATACCGACAGTGACAGCGGCTGCTATTTGTTATGAGTCAAGTTTAGGTCGAATGACTAAATACTCAGAAGAGAAAAATGCTAAAAACAAACAGTATAGATGTATTTCCAGCCTGGAATGAAATTCAATTGTTCCGAAATTCTATCACTCCATTGACAACAAATTATCTTCCAGATCCTTTTGTTGGCGTCTATGTAAGTTTTATTGAATCTACCAAGATTACTATTGAGAGAATTTTGAAGCTTGAAGATATTTCCGTTTCTTCTGGAGAAAACAGCCTTATATTAGAAGTAAAATTCGTCTACGATGGAAGTGATGGACACAAAATTTACAACCAACTGCACAATGTTAACACAAGCAACATTATTATGGCAATGTTTTGTCCACTTAAAATTTTAAATCATGAAAGTATTACATTGTGGGAATAGCAATACCCTAACTCAGAGTCAACTCAAACGCCACTTATGATTTAAATGGGGGTAGAGTCAAATAAAAATATCCAATCTCTTTCTTTATTTAACAAAGATATACAGTGCATGAAGGAAGACGGAACTATTGTTGAGCATAATGAAAGTGATTACCATGTTAAAGTAAACATTGTCGCTCATAGTTTGGACAGAAAGGCTTCAAATATTTATCAAGGTCTTGGAGGTTCATATTGTGATGTTTGTGACCTTTCAAAAGGACATTGTGAAAATATACAAACAGTTCAAGATGGTTTTATCATAAACAGGGATGTTAAATCCATGCAACAAATATTTCTTGACTTAGTAAAAGAGGACGGGACCATTTTGAAAAAAAATAGGATTACGACATTCGACACAATCAAACTACAAGTCCAATTGCATGTTCGAATGTTAGGTCCATTCAGGTTTTACGTGGTTTGCTCAGGAACTTTGATCATTTTATAAAGGTAGTTGTCTACATGGCGGCAGGTGTCTTAACTTGGAAAGAATCTAATATAAACAAAAACACACAACATTGCTGAAAGAAGAAAAAACAAGACTACAAGAAATTATCCGAGTTAAAACAGGAATAAAATTAGATTTTGCAGAATCAACCGGACAAGTGGGGAATACAAAAACTGGAAACGTTGCCAGAAAACTTTTGCATAATAATGTAATGCGAAAGGTTATTACAGATCATATTTAAAGTCAAACAGAACGCAAACTAGTTGAAAAGTATGGCTTGCTTCTTTTCACTATTCTGAGAGCAATGTCATCTGGCAAAAAAATTAATACTGAGCTATACAAACAAATGTGTCAGGAGCTAAACATCTTGCTTCTACAAGAATTTTATTGGGTAAGTATAACTCCAACGCTGTACAAAATTCTTGTTTATAGCTGGGAGTTGATATAAATAAATGATTCCACTGGTTTGAAATCTTGGAGTGAAGAAGGAATGAAAGATTATAATAAGCGTCTCAGATACTTCAGGGAAAAACTACCAAGAAAAATTAATCAATTGGTCAATATAGAAGATTGCTTCAAAAGACTTTGGCTGGGGTCTGACCCATTAGTTGCAGAAGAACGGAGCAAAGGGCGGTTATTTTGCAAAAACTGCTTAGATAGAGGACATTCTAAACGCTCATGTATGCGCAGAAGTGCATCAGCTGATAAAATTTTAAACAATCTTTTTGTTTGTAAATAAACTACTTTTGTAACGTGTATTTGCTAATTTTTCAAAACCAAATTCTTAGACTTTAATCTTAAGATGGCAATTTTAAAACTCATTTTTTTCAAAAATTGCTAATGGGGCAACAAAAACCGCGAATGGGGACCAACTTAAGCATCGCAGCAAATGAAAGTTATTATTTTTTAGTTTGGAAATCATATAAGTTAGTAGTTACAAAATTGGAAATCATATAAATTAGGTTTAGTATAAATCATATAAGGTTTAGTATAAATCATATAAGGTTTAGTATAAATCATATAAGGTTTAGTATAAGTCATATAGGGTTTAGTATGGCGCCATTAGCGGTTTTTGAGATAATGACTGAAATGTTCAAAAAAACTACAGCAAAATCATGTGGAAAAATTCACAGTTTTTGACTAACTTTTATGAAAATTATCCAATTTCCTTCCTGAAATACTATTATTATTAGCAAGAAAAATGTTTTTTATGTAGACTCTTTTTCCCTTAGAGTTAAATAATAATTTTCCAAGTTTTAGATCATTAATCTTTTTTTCTTGAGTTTTCATGACTTCAATACAAATAATTACTTATAATAATTTAATAAAATATATAACATCGAAATATTCAACCAATATTATCTGTCATGTTGGTGGCAAGAATAATTAGTTTGTTAAAACTATCTTAATGCCAAATATTTTCGTAATATTATTTGTTTTTTAATTTTCTGAACGTCTAACATCTATATTTTTGTCTTTTGCAATTCCGTCTTAATTGTGCCTAATTAAACCACGTGGCTTAACCAGTCATACCAGCCTTCTAATCTATAGCTATAAAACTATATTATAATATAAAATACATTTATTAAACGCCAATCAAACGTTAAGGATATCGACATATATAAGTCAATATTGTAAACTTTTGATAGACGCCTAATAAACGTATCTGTTAATAGATTTAAAGCGTAGACTTTAGACCTACAAATCTTTACGTTTATTTACGGTATATTAAAGGTTAACAATACTGACTAATATTAATCGATATTCAAAACGTTAGATCGACCTTTAGTAAACGTATACATAAAAAAGTTTCATATGTACATTTCGATTCACACACACACACACACACACACACACACACACACACACACACACACACACACACACACACACACACACACACACACACACACACACACACACACACACACACACACACACACACACACACACACACACACACACACACACACACACACACACACACGCATACATTATTTTAATTCTTTTTAACTACTTTCCATTTTCCAACTTTTTTTTCTTTTAACTTTGGTTTTTATTGTCTTGTTTCTTTTCAAAAATCGTCTCACTCTCAAAATCTAATTAATAAGTGGCAAACAACTACGCTGTAGTCGTATTGCCGCTGATTTTCTTATATGTTAGAATTTTAATAAATGTTGTAAACCATTTTGGCTATGATCTTCATTTTTGAGTTGGCTTAGTATGAGTTGATACAAGTTTAACTAGAAATTTCTTGTAACGGAACTCAATGAGTTGGTTTATCATTATGGGTGTTTTTTTGAACTTTTTAAGTTGTTTTCTCTATTTTAAATTCGCAAAAACACGTGCTAAAGTTTTCAAAATTGTCTCTACTATAGTTTGATTTGTTCGATGATAATAGCCTGGTAGAGGTGGTTGACGGCTCAAACAGGAAATTTCATAAAAGAGTGCAATGGTAATTTTTTTAAATTGAGCTTCCTAAAGGTAAATTAATATTAACTTCTATAGTTCTGGAGGAGCAGTCAGTTAGCACTAGGCCAATGGTATTGTTACAAAAATAATTTCGTTGCATACTTTGCAAGAGCTGCAGATTGACAGATTCCAGTCAATATTCAATATAGTTGTATTTTCAGTAATGCTACCAGTTGCCATATACTGTATATCAATGTAATTGAAATCACTAACCTTTTGGTGATTTCAACTACCCTGACGTACAGTCAGAATAATTGAACTTATTAAAAGGTTGAATTCAATTACCCTGACCCTGTAGGGTAATTGAAATCAACCTTTAAAAGTATAGAAATTCTACTGTAGCTCTACATCTTTTCGTGTCCACTACAGTTGCAGCAAAAGTTAGGCTTCAACTAATTGTTTTGTTGAGTTCTATATTTGCAGATGGCTCCCGAAAAATTTGTCTAAAGAGGAATTTCCTACTTTTGTAAAAAACTTTATACCATAGCTGGCCTACCATTTTACTATGAAACGCAATTGCATTAAAGTAGAATGCTTGTATAACTTTTCTTATGTAAATTGTAACACCACCATATCAGTTAGGTCTGTTATCATAGGAGAATTGTTGTGACAGTTGTAGCAAGAATGTTCATTTTATCACAAAGCAATAAAGCATTTGTGTAGAACCAGGTGATTTCACTTAAATCTGTAAAATTACTATTACTGCTAGATTGATTGTTGATACTGTTTTTGTTACGGATAGTGTAGAATGGACGTATTAAGTAATAGGTACTAAGTTGTTCATTAACTGCTAACATTCATGAAATTATCTTGCTGGTTCTACAATTGATAAAAATGTGGTACTTGTTGTAGACCTTGTTGCACAAAATAGTTAGAGTCAACCTCTGGTAGATTTTCTGCTATTTTTTTAGAACTCCATTTCTTACGACATAAAAAATCTTTCTTCCATTTTATTAAATATATTATATATTAATTTAAAAATCTTTAATTTCACAACGTCTAACCATACTATCATAGTCTTTAAAGTTTGCGTTTAGTTCATCTTTTTCTTTTTTGTTGCTTCTTTTCAATTGCTCGTTGATAACTAGTTTAGCCAGGGTTTAACCCTAAACCTAACATAAACGTCTTTAAATTTATCATTCTCTCTCAGTTTGCGTGATTGGCTAGTTCTAGTAGCAATATAACTATTGTTTATTATTGCTTACTTACGATAACTTTTGTTTATATTTGTTAACTTAATGTAACTATTGTTTATTATTGCTAACTTACTATTACTATTGTTTATATCAATTAGTTCTTTATTTTTCAGTTCCAATACGATCATTTTTGTTGTTTTTCTCTCCCAAACTTAAATCTAAATGATTATGGGTTTGTTTCCTAATTTACTTGTACAGATATAGTAAAGATAGAATTTTCCTTACTAACTGATTATCTTTATTTTGATTTAAATTTCAGGTCCTTAAGATGGTCTGATGTTGCTTAGTGTAGTTATATCTTCAATACGGTTGCTCTCATTCGGCTCCTGCTTCATCTTAGTAATCATGATTAACTCTTCCTTGTTTTTCTTTTTACTGAATAACGAATTTTACTTAAAAACTGAATAATAAGACAAATGTGACTAGATTGCAGAATCGGTAGGTTGAAATGGTTGAACTTTTATGTTACTTCTATCTATTGTAGTCATGTGGGAGATTGGGTTTTGTTCTGATCAGTCTCTACCAAAAATACTCAGTTTGACAAAGTGGCACGCTGTTCCTGTAACAACTTGATTGCTGTTGCTAATCATCTAAACCAGTCACGGTGCTCTCTTGTTAATGTTGCATTACTTCTTTGCTCGAAAACTTATTAAAGTTTACTTGAATTTGCTTTGTAGATGCGCTTTTGCACGTCTATTTGTAGGGTCCATGTTTAAATGCAAATTATTCCAAATACTCAGACCACCTAGCACAATGTTCGTACTTAGCTGAAAAGCCAATTTCTACACGAATCAGAAAGACTTTATTCTTAAAGACGATCAAAAAGAAGTACTAAGATTACAAAATTTTAAGTCGAGTTTAGAAAGTAGTTTTTTAATGAAAAATGCTATTTGACTTTTCAAGGAGTATTAAACTAAAATATTATTTCATATTGTTATATTTTTACATAAATACATAAGTGATTATAAAAATATAATTAGTACACTCGTAATAAAAAAATTTATTACGTAATAACTCGTAATAAAAATTACTAGATGTCAGGTTATCATCTACTCAATAAAAACTGACTAAAACACTGATTAATAATTATTTACGTCTTAAAAATTTTTTTTATCAAATTTTGAGTTGTGGCTACTTATTGTCGTAAAAATTGAATACTTATGAATGTCTCTAAAATAGTCAAGCTACTTATAATTTTTCGTGCTTGTTATCACTTAAAACTACTTTATATATATATATATATATATATATATATATATATATATATATATATATATATATATATATATATATATATATATATATATATATACATATATATATATATATATATATATATATATATATATAATATATATATATATATATATATATCCTGGTATTAATTCCTTAGTTATCGACTCCCTGCAATCCACATCAAATAATAGCGTCACTGCTCAATTTAATAAAACATTCTATAGAAAAAATTGTCGTATAGTTTATACAGCAAATTTTATTTTGATTATAATAATACTTTCTGGAGTTCGTTAAACGTAATAAAATATTTACGTAATGACATGCTTTTATAAATAAAAATAAAAAACTTGTTTTTTTTGATAATATCGATAATATTATGAAAATAAATATACAGAAAAAATATTATGTCTTTAAACCAAGCAAAATCCAAATAAAATTCTTAAAATATAAGTATTAAAAAAAAAAAAAAAAACTAATAACATTGAAAACACGGAAAACGTATATCAATATCATTTCTTTTTCTAAACCTGGAGTAATAAAAAAAAATTATGAAACGCAACTCTGAAAAATCGAATGCGAACATAAGGTTTTTTATAAATACCAGTAAAAGTAATTTTTATACTAAAAGCTATTCTCCAAGCTTATTCAAAATACAAGAATAAATACATAACACGTATGACAAATCTTTTATTAAATGAATATATAATGTGTTAGGTGTACGAATTCGTTATATAATAAATTTTATAAAATATGTCAATTCAAAACTACGTCAGCAAAAAATATTATTTTATTATACAAAAATAGCAGCATCGTCAAAACTAGAAAGAACACAAATACAGTTAATTAACAAGTTCAACCAAGCCACTAAATTTTGATTCTATTGTAAAGTCCAAATCGGCATCTATCATTTGATTGTTATCGTTAAATTCTGTTAGCGTAGATTGTTCTTTAGTGATCTTTGGACCGCAACTTTGATGCTTGAGCTGCATTGCTGCAGCGTTTGCTAAATGTAATAATGCAGCAACTCCGGTAGATTCACGTTTAAAACATGGTAGAATAAGACTGTTTATTGGTTTTGAGTATGAGTGATCTAGCGTAAATAAATTTTCAGAATAACCAGAATCTCCAAGATCGTAGTCAATCTCTTTATCGACAAGTCTTTTCATGTTCTTTGTCATCTCATCATCTTCTGATAAATCGTCATCTGAATTGCAAAATTCATATTCTTCATCAAGGCTAGAGTCAATGCCATCATCATTATCTCTTTCATTTATTTTGGTTTTTCGCTTTCCATACAACTTTTTATGAACTTCGTCAAGAAAGTTATCTACTGAATAACTTTTGTTGTTTTCCCTAAGAGATTTATGAAACAATTAATATATATATATATATATATATATATATATATATATATATATATATATATATATATATATATATATATATATATATATATAATTTGAACAATTTTAAAAAGTATTTTACAAAATAGAGTGCTCAATGTTCTTAAAAGAACAGAACAATAATAAATTAGTAGAAAATCACTTAACAAAAATTTTTCATTTAACAATATGTGTGTCTATATATATATATATATATATATATATATATATATATATATATATATATATATATATATATATATATATATATATATATATCATATATATATATATATATATACATATATATATATATATATATATATATATATATATATATATATATATATATATATATATATATATATATATATATATATATATATATATATATATATATATATATATATATATATATATATATATATATATGTAAATTATGTAAATTATGTTAGTGTATTTTACAAATAGAGTGCTCAATGTTCTTAAAGAACAGAGCAATAATAAATTAGTAAAAAACACTTATCTAACTTTAGTAATTAAATAATAGTAATTAAAATTTTTTTATAATAATTTATAACTTCCTGTAAAATATTTTTTTCTATAAATTGAATTTTTTTTGAGATTTAGTAACTCTTCCTGATGATCCAGCAATGGTGAAACTTCAAGTCGAAGATAAAAGTTAGATAAGTGTTTTTTACTAATTTATATATATATATATATATATATATATATATATATATATATATATATATATATATATATATATATATATATATATATATATATATATATATATATATATATATATATATATATATATATATATATATATATATATATATATATACACACACACACACAAGGAAAAAAACTGGATTAATAAGTTTTTATAGCATGAAAGGACAGATACAATAAAAAGATGTAACTTGTTGAATAAGAAGCCAAGAAAGAAAGAGTTTTGGTTTATCGTAATAGAGATGATAGCGCGTTTGAGCATTGATCATGATAGTATTTGTAGAAAAAAGAAAGAAATGCAACCTTACAACAATGGGAGATTGGCTCAAACTTGGCAGATAAAACAGGTCTAATTACATTTACCATGTGCTTTTAGACTTGGCCTGAGAGTAAGAGGGTTGTTATTCGTCAATATAGAAACGCCAACAATATTGCAATATTTTTTTGCAGTAGATAAATGAGTTTTATTGTCTAACAAAAATTGTGGATTTTAAGTCCAGAATTTAAATCCATATGCCACTGCAAGCCTTAGGTTGTTACAAAAGTGAGATCAAATTTAAAATCATCTGCTTGTTTTAACCAATTAAATTATGAAGATTTTTTGTGAAGACAAGAGTATAAAGTTGGTACACAAATAGTTACTTGAAATAAAGAAGAGTGTAGGCCTTCAAGAATAAAGTTAATACTGCAGTTAGAAAGAAATAGTTTAATAATCTCAAAAGCTTTATATAAAGAAAATAATAACAAAATGAAGACTAATTGTAGGATCGTTATAGAGGTTAAAGTGTTTTCTAGAGTTTTGAAAAATTGGAATCACTTATTTAGCACTTTTTAAAAGTTTAGCAAAAATTGAAGAGAGTTCTGGAAAAAACTTTTTTAATACTATGATGGAAATCTTGTCTGGAGCACAAGCTGTAGAAATGTTTAATTGAGAATTAATTTTAGTATAGAAGCCAAAGTGATTTGGATGTTTAACAATGAGTTAATCTGTTTAACTGGCAGGAAGGTTCAGTCTGGCAGGAAGATTCAAGAGTCAAATTAGAGTAAGATTTCTTTGCAAATAACTCTGCCTTATTCTGGGCAGAAGTAAAAAAACCAGACCCATGAATTAGAGATTAAATGTCAAACTTACTTTAGTTAATGACACTGTTGAAGACTAACCAAAAGCTCTTGAACCTAACATCTGAGATATGATACAAGGTTTAGTAAACTGAGAGTAACAGAGCTTAACAACAGACAGGGCATTTTTACATTGGCTTCTTGGAATAATAAAAGGACATTTGTTCTTAAGAGAGATGTAAAAAAGATGAAAAAAATGATTAATTTTTAATAAAGCAACTGCTCAAGATGGTGAAAAATGTGAAGTAGGATGAGGCTTGACTTAAAATTGAAGAGAAGGAATAAAAACTTCCGAACTTTTTTTCCAGAAGAAATAAAAGCTTCCACAATGCCATTTATGCATACATATTATGGATATAAACGTTTGCTATATATTTAAATGCTAGCATACAATATCCTTTCATGTTTATATAAACATTAGTATTTATATGGTGCAGTATTTACTGAAAGAGAAGATGATCAGATGGATGTGTGGCATGACTCTAGCAAGACAAGAAAGATCAGATGGATGTGTGGTGTGACTCTAGCAAGACAAGAAAAGGAGGCATAATCTTAGATTAGAAAAAAAAACGTTGTATTGAACAATGTTTGTTAGAAAAGACTAAAGTGATATAAGTATCAGCATGTAGAGAGGTAGCAGCTTCAGGAGAAAATGGTAGTAGTAGAAGTAAGAAAACTTGAAGAGAGTGCCTTACATATTGTATGAATGAGCTTTAGTTAAGAAAATGCTCTAGATTGTTTATGTTAGAGAAACAGCATAAAAGAGGAAGGCTAAAGCCTGATGATGATGATGATCATGATAACGATGTCGATCATAATAATGTTTACATATGCATATATATACAAAATATAACATGAATTTTGAATAAAAAAATATACTTTAGGATGTATAAATGTTTATGCAGCCTGATCACAAACCGGCCCTGGACAAATATAAACACTGGTCTCTTACTGCTTGACAGTTGGTTGATTTGAATTAATGAAAATTGGTGTCAAAAATAATATTGCCTAATGATAAAAAGTATTGCTTAAAAATACACATTTTCAAAAATTCATTAAAAAAAGATTTTATATTATTTAGTGAGTTATATTGATAATTATAGAGTTATAAGTGTAATGCTGTATATGTAAAACTGTGGATATAATATTGTTTCAGTAAAGAAAAAATATGCAATCGGACACTAAAAATTTCTTGAAATTGTTGCATAAAGAATGGAAAAAGAAAATCGGTGTAACTGCTATGAATCTTAAAGCTTTATATCTCAGAGCAAAATATTGACTTTTTTACATGTATCTGGTCAAAACATTTATGCAAATCTAGCAAAACTTCTGAAAGACGCTGCAAAAGAAGAACAACTTTGATGCATTAAACTGTTTGATATGATTAAGATGAATAGCAAATGTTGTGCAAAAAAAATCTTTATCAGTTGCACTAAGTACAACTGATAAAGATTTGATTCTTCACCTTATCATCAAGAAGTTCCATAGATTAAATCTCCAACCATCTAGTACTTCTTTGTGCACAATATATATAAAAGATTTGAAAAAATATATAAAACATTCAATTTTTGATTTTATGCCAGTTTAGTGTAAGAAGTTAATTATACTAAGAATTGATCATTAAAAATTTTTTTATACAAAATAAAATCTTTTTCAAAATAGAAGACAATAATTAATGTCGTTAATTTGTCAAAACATTTCCAGCAATTGAAGTTTGTCAACATTAATTGATGTTGGTGGTAGAGTAAAGTTCTTTTTAGCAATCTTTGAGAATCAGTTTTTTTGAGAGTCTGTTAAATTATTTTCTCATAGTTCTTATAAAATTCAAAACATAATGGGGCAATTTGTGAATCAAGAAACTCATCAAGTGTTGATTTTTCACCAGTTCCAATAATGGCTGTCAAGGGTGGCCAAAATTTTTGTTACAATAGGAATGCAGCTATTGATGCATGCATCATTTTTAGAAAGCATTTTTATCACATCTTCAAAAGACTTGTTTCTCAGCCCAAATCTGTCAATATTTTCTGTTTTCTATTGCACATAACTTTCATAATTAACATAGTTTTCTACACTTTCCTACTATAAGCTTGATTGCTGTTGCACAGTAGTGAACTTTTTTTTTACTAGTTGTAAAGATTACACATTTAACAGGTTTACACATTAGACTGTCGACTGATTGAAGCCTAAACTTCTAGATATTTTTGCATCATGAATCAAATTTCATATTTTTATTCGACTGCTAAAACAATACAATGATTCCAAAAAGAGCACTTTTTCTTTGAGCAATTGATCATACTATTAAAAATAAAACAAAATATAGTAATAAATATTTTCCGAAAATATAAACTTTTACTGTACAAAAAAAGAAAAAATAAGTTTTTTTAAATAAATTTAAAAGTTCAATAAATGCAAAGTTGTTAAGTCTGCAATATATGACATTTATTAAATTTTTTTTTTAAACTTATTTTTCCTATTTTAGTATGATAAAGGTTCATATTTTTTGCTATAATTTATTTCATTTAATTGAAAAATAAAAAGTTGGTATTTCAACTACAAAACAAACTGAAATTACAGTCGATATTATCAAAAGATAACTATTTTTAAATTTAAGCAAAACTAAAATTTCGCCTAAATTATAGCTGAAATCCTGAAAGTTTTACACAATTTGCATTCTCATACTTGTCTTATACTAATAACTTAAGAAGAATGAAGTTTCATCTGATTCGAAACATCAGCTATGCACGCTGGAATATTTGAGCAATTCTGGCCCTTTTTTTGTTTATTATGATGGCTGAAACCTAGAGCAGGCTGCGTAGAATCTGTTCATTCGTTTCATAGACGACAATGACACCTCTATCATCAAAGACAAACTTTGTCTAAGATTTACCCTATCCTTGATATTATTATGAAGAATTTCTTGTATTTAATGACTCTAAAGCATTATTCTATTTTGTATTTGCTTACAATGACCTCTAAAACTGATAAATAAAATATTTAAAGTTATTTTGTGCTGTTTATTTTTACTAGATCATCTTAAATATAAAACGTTATATAATTTTAAATAAAAGCTCGATATATCATGATACAAGAAAACAAAGTTGTCATTACCTTAATAAATATATATTAGGGTTGCTTACAAACCAATACTTTTTGAAAATGTCTGATGGTGCCCCTAATGTGTTCTATGTAATAAATTAATACTAAATTAAAAATTTTTTTTAGGGGTCGCTCAAGACCTTTAAACACCAGAAGGGTCCCTAATATTTAAAAAAAAAAAGTTCTTTAAAAGTATATTATGTTGGGCCTTAAAAGAAGTGAAATTTTGTAAAATTTCAAAAATAATAAAAAATATATGGAAGCACAAATTAAAAAAGTTTATTTAAAAAAACTATGAAAATATGCGCTTCTTTATTTTTTGTTAAATAACGATAGTTTTTTAACCATAAAATTTAAACTAGTAATCTTTATATAAAATGATTATTATTTTTGAAATTTTTATAAAATTTCACTTCTTTTGAGACCCAAATGATATGCTTTTAAAAAACTTTATATTTATTTATATAAATATATATATATATATATATATATATATATATATATATATATATATATATATATATGTATGTATGTATGTATGTATGTATGTATGTATGTATGTATGTATGTATGTGTATATATATATATATATATATATATATATATATATATATATATATATATATATATATATATATATATATATATATATATATATATATATATGAATTTGTATTTATATATAATATATATAGATACAAATTTATCCATATATAATATATATAGATACAAATTTATCCATATATAATATATATAGATACAAATTTATATTTCTATATGTAGTTTTCTATATATTTCTATATATTTATGTTTCTATATATAGTTGTTAATATAGTTGTTTAAATACAAATTAATTACCAAGCTGCATCATCTTGCCAATCACCTGGCTCAATAAATGTTCTCCATTTTTGTAATAGTTCTGCACTTGATTGTTTATCTAAGCTTAGCTTAGAACGCTCTAGTAGAAACAACAAAAAATATATTGAAGAATATATGTATGTATACAGTGTTTACTGGGTTCTACAATTTTTATAACACATTTTATAAACAAATTAGGTGGATATTGTTTTTCATAACTTAATCTTCATTTTAAACAAATGTCGCTCATAACTATTTCAATTTTTTTTATATCAATTTTTATTTTTCAATTCATTTTTTTTTTATTTAAAAGTCTGTTTTTATTGATTGTCTGTCAAATAGAATCTATAGTTACTTTATTTTAAAAAAATAAAAAAACTTATTATGCACATTTTAATATTGCATCTTCTACCTTAGCAACAACATTTCAAATAGCGGAAGTGTTTATTTAACGGCAATAAGGAGAAAAAGAAATAAATAAGGAAAAAAAAAGATTTATAGAAGAAAATTTCTTAAGAAAAAAAAAGTGAAAACACGGAAAACATTACAATATAATTAAAAAATTTAAAAACAGATAATAAATGAGAAAAAAAAAACAACAATGCTAAGCTAAAATTTTTTTTTTGCAACTAGTTTGAAAATGGAAAATAAAAAGAAAAAAGAACCCTTATAATATACAAATATGGCGCAGATTTTTCTACCACCAAAAATTAAAGTTAATGAAAAAAAATCATCCTTCTGATTATATATTGTTATGCTATCTCATTCATTCATTCTCTCTCATGTCACCTTGTCCAATCATTCTCTTTTTCTGTTAATAGTCTTGTTTTTTAATTATTATTGTTCTTGTTTTTATTGATTTTTTGAAATCTTTTTTTTTAAGTTCTTAATATCTTTTTTTTTAATTTTACTATCTTTATTTCTTTTTTGAATTTGTTTGTCTTTGTTTTATTAGCTTACTTTATTAAGGTATCACTCCATAGACTATAGGTGGCGTTTATACTGTTAAAAAGGTGGTGTTTATAAGGTGATGTTTAACTATTTATAGACAACCATGAGCATGAGAGTACCTAAAGAATTTGAAAACACTTTGAGGCTAGCTAAGCAATGTTGGCTGATGAGATTGCCAGATATTATGATGTGTCACTCAAATATTTTTTATTAAGAGCATTTGTCTTGCAACTATAAAAAAAGCTTTTTAAAAACACAATCAAAGTGTTAAGAGTCATAAATTAGAAGAAAGAGTAAAATTGAGGAGGTATTAGGTATATAAATTGAGAAGAAATTAATTGGTATTGAAGAGGTATTTGCCCATTTAAGTGTTTTATATATTTTATATGCACATTACAAAAAAACAAAAAAAAATTATTCAAGAGGATTTGTTCAATAAAAATAGAAAAAAGTGTTTAGCCTAAGTCCATTTAGACATTCTAGATGTTTATTACAAAAAAATAAACTAAAATATTTAAGATTTTTTGTAATATTATTGTATACATGGTACATATTCCAACAAAAATCCAATAATTCCTCTTCCTGCTCTAGAGCATGTCAAAGTATGTAAAAACTAATGCTTAATTTAACTCTTCTACCATTTCAACTTTCTACACAGTTGCTCTTGATGTTTAGTATCTTCTACATTTCAACTTTCTACAAAGTTGCTTTTGATGTTTAGTATCTTCTACATCTTTTTGAAGTATCTTTTATTATTCTTCTTCTATTCTATGTAGTCTTAAATTTAAATGAAGTCTCCACACTGTTCAGCACACAATATCATTATTAAATATCATTTCAAGTTACTAATAAAAAAAGATTTTATTTGACACAACATAAAACATGACTGTCTTAATCGTTATTTTTTGCCACATTTTTTTATCTTACATAAAGGTTTTTAAACTTTTTACTTTAAAAGGCAGTTTTTATTTTACACTGATAAACTGTAAATATTATTAAATAATGACATAATTTTTTGTAATTAATATTGTTGTTGTTGTATTTTGTTAGTTTGTCATTGCTATTTTAATTATGTTGTGAAAATTAAGATTATTATTAGTATCTTTACTATATATATAATATATTTTCTTTCCACTGTAGTTATTATAACTATTGTTATTATTATTATTAATATTATTATCATCATTACTATGATTTTATATATATATATATGTGTATATATATATATATATATATATATATATATATATATATAAATATATACATATAATTGGATAAATTTATACCTAAATATATACATTATATATATACAGTATATATTATATAAATATATACATATATATGTATATATATATATATATATATATATATATATATATATATATATAATTTTTTATTAGGTGTTTACTTGAGATTAGTATTTTAACTCTATTTATAAATATCCATGAAAATTTATTTTCAGAATATATATGATTGATTAAGCTTTGAAAAAATTTTGATAAGATTAATTTGTATATAAAACGTTTTACAATAAAATCTTATATTGCAAAACATTTTGTATACAAATATTACATCAATAAATAAAACAACTCATAACTCAGCAAAAATAGCTAGAATGAATTATAAGTAGAATATACTTTTAGTAAATATTTGAAAAATAAAAGCCATAGTATTTGCTTTTGACTAAATCTCAGTACCAAAGCAAAATTCTTCTAAAAAATGTTGTGTTAGGTAATAATTAATGTAAATGATAACACTTACGCTCCATGTAACGAAAAAGAGATGGTGCACTAAGTGAACACATAATAGCAGCTGCATCAAACTCAGCATCGTCTTTTTAAAAAATTAAAAATCTATCAATAACTACAATTTAGCAAATAATTAAAAAATTAAAAAAAGGAGATAATAAATATCATTACCTCTATTGGCCACAAATCTTCCAGCAGAATCTAAAAGTTCAAAATAATTAAAAACTTTTTTTTTTGAAAAAAATTATTTACAGTTTTTTTTAAAAAAAAAACTGTAAATAATTTTTTTTTTTTAATTTTGAATAAGTAATTTGTAAAGTAAGCTGGGGCAGATTAATATTGATAAACTATAATTCTAATAGTTATTGGTGTGTGCAAGTTTTACAACCAAAATGTTCAACATAAATACTTCCCACCAAAAACTATAGCTAAAATGTTTCTAGAAAAAGTTCAGGAGTCTGAATAATCCTGTTGAAATAATAACACAATATATTAAAAAAAATCTGTTTTAACTTATAAATATTTTGAAAACTTTGGTCAATACACGATAACACCAATTTTGACTGTTGAATTTTAAGAATCAAAGTTTAAGTTGAATTTTGAGAATCAAAGGCTTGTTATGCAAAATAAGTTCAACCTTTTCAATTTAAAGTTGTTACAACTCTAGTTCAAAGAATTAAACTGTACAACTTTCTTTAACTTTTTAGTTCAATATTTAAACTAATAAATATTCCAATTTCTCAAGATGCTTATTGGAAAACTGAATACTAATTATACTGAATTCTGGGTCAACAGCATATTCTATGCTTATATATTTATCAACTTATTTCTCAGCCCAGCATTCTTGTTCATCAAGGTTCATGTTTCAGAGTTATAGAGTTGAGAGAGGGTTGTAACCACAACTAAAGTAGCCTCCTCGACTGCAGTAGGCTTCTCGGCTTTGAGGAGGTGAATTAACATTAAAAAAAAAAGGTATATTTTTATACATGTGTTTAATTGGTGTTTGTGTGTGTATATATGTATGTATGTATGTATGTATGTATGTATGTATGTATGTATGTATGTATGTATGTATGTATGTATGTATGTATGTATGTATCAGGTAAGTTCAAACTGATTAGGACAAACTTATTGGTAGATGAGTGTGCTTGCTGATTCAATCAAGTATTAGGGCATGCACTACACTTCTAGAACTATTAGTAAATAGGGATGAATGTCTAATTATAGAAAAAAACTTGATGTATTATTTATATTATACATACATATGCATTAATCTAGATTTTTCTATCATTCAGATATTTATCTGTTTCTAGTTCCAGAAAATATTTTGCAAATTTAAAAGTGTTGTATTCAATTGAAATTTGGTATTTTAATTAGATTTTTTTAATCCTCAGGTTTATGCAATATCTGCAAACAATAGTTCAAATTATGTTATACTTTTAACCAGTTTTTTAGCAGAGTAGAAAAAATAAAGAGAGAGGGGGGATCCTGAACTGATCAACATAGCGCCTTTCTTTTTGAAGGAAATTTCTAGAAAGTTGCAATGATGATATCATTCTACCAAAATTGTTGTTGTTCAGCTCAGACAATCAACTTGCTGGTTTGTAAAGATACCTAGATATTGCTAAATTTAAATTTGAATTCAAGGCCATTGTTTTTAAAGCCAACTGCAAAGACGTATGAGATATGGAATGCCTAAAATAGGAGGCATCCCTGAGGTTGGTGACACCAGCGATCACTAGTTTGAAATTAGCTTATGATGTGTTAAAATATCAATCCAAGAATATGTTTTGTTGCATATGAATAAGATCTAAATATTCTCTAAGGTTTACATTTGAACGATGTTTCCATTCTTTTGCGCATCCTTATCACAAGCTGCCAGTTGTCAGCTACATCTTCCATGAATATATCACAGTGGATGATACAACAGATAGAATAAAAAGATTGAGACTTGACATGACTTTGGACTTTTTGCACATCATCAACATTAAAAAATTAGATTTTATGCCAGAATCTAACGAGACTCACCAGATGAATGCTGGCAATATCAATGTAAGTTGCAATTTCCTTATAAAAAATAAGCAACACTTAGTATATTTAAATTTAGTGTAAAACACTAAAAAAAAGCGTAAAAACAATTTTAAAAAAATGTCACTTTATATCATTCCATATGATATCAAAAACTCAACACGAGTTAAGTTTTTGATATTTTTTTTCTTTTTCTTTTTTAAAATTAAAATATTTTTTTAGGTAGCGAACTAGTTGTGGACTAGCACTTATAATTATAAAGTTTGATAAAGTAGCAGAAGAATGGTAGCGGTTTCTGGTTACCAAAGATACGGAAGGTAGCGGGAGCGCTTTCAAATATTTGGTAGCGATGCTCAGCTCTGTAAACAGCTTGTATAAGTTTTTTTTAATTTGATATCAAATATATTTTTGAAAAAACTAATTTAAAATGTGTAATTTATTTTAGTTAACTTTTTTTTGTATGTGGAGTTTTTCAAACTTAACTAGGTAATTTTGTTGTAAATTTGTGTTGTTTTATAACAAAAAACCAGATTAAATCTTAAGTTTTAAAAGTGCTAACTTGCCTCTACTATGGCATACATTAGAAAAATAATTATTCATTTGATTTTACTTTGTTAGTGTTTCACCATAAGTAGAGATACCTAAAAAATTAATGTAGTGAAGGAAGATAAATTGTAAAATACTTTACTGAAATAGATTTTTTTACACAATTTATTAAAGCTGACAAAGCTGTTAAGTCCAACTATCAGTTAATTCACAGGAGTTTGTGTGTGAAAAAGCATGGAAATGTTATAAATGCCTAAAAGAAAAATATTTCAAGAAAAATAGATATGTATTTATACTTTTACAAGCATTAAAAGATATTATTTATGAAGCAGAAGACGCTTACCTAACAGAACCACGCATTCCTTTACACTTAGTAAGGAGCAAATGAGGAAATTAAGATTTCTTTTTGTTTCAATAGGCATTTATTTCCAACAACCAAGAAATTTACTTGAAGGAAGAAAAACTCTGTCCTACAATTAGTCATGTTTGGATGCAAAAGGTGTTTCTTTTCAATATAAAGAACTTGTAAGAATGATAAATGATTCTGTTTTGAATATAATTAAAGATTCTTTTATTCCAGTAGATGGTGATGAATATCAAATGTGTTTTAAAGATGATTGTGATGCAGCAGGACAACAAGCATCAATGAAATCAAAAAAAAAATGATTGAAAGCAAATCAAATGTTTCAATATGGTCTTATTCCTTTGAAACTAATACTTTGAAACTAATAGTAAAAACATGACAATGTGGTAAAATTATTCAACAAATGCATCAAGATTGTTACATTCTGTGTTTTTGATGAGAGAAGCAGAAACTAATCAAAATCTTATTGTCCTAACTACTGATAACGCATGAGAATTTCCAAAGGAATGTGTTGTTAAAATTTATATTCAAGATAAAATAAAGGATTTAAAATTTAAATGACTCATCAGCAGACTAGGAGGTGCAGATTGTATACTTTGTAAAACAAAAACTACTGAATGGACAGATTGATGAGAGAGTTAGTGAAGGATTCCAAATTGATCGACCATCAAAAGAAACATAATGCTGTATAAAAAACTAGTTGATGAGGATGGTATCATTTCTACTAAAACTGGAGATTTTGCTACACAAGACTAAAAAGCCACAAAACAAATCTGAACTATATGACCAAAACCATATGTATTACATATTCATATATAAATGGGACTACTTTAGAACTACTGTATCAATGTCACATAGATTATAGTCTTTGGGTTGAAAAAACAGGGTGCAACTCTGGTAAAAATGGAGGGACATCTACAACAGGGTCACAAGAACATAGATTTTTTTTGAAGAATTAATGTCTACTATAAAAGATCTATTGCACTTCTACGTACAAAGATAGAATGTTACTATTACATTCTCAAGTCAGTGTAATCCTTTGTATAGTTTCTTGTCAAAATAAAATTAAAATTAATAACCAACACAAAAATATCTTTCCAAAAAGACCCCAATGAACTTTATAGAATTTCTTAATCTATAAATTTATAAGTTATGATTCTACTTTATCTTTTGGATTGTACAATAAGTTTACAACACAGATTTTGGATCTCAATTAGGCTCTTTTTAAAGAGCTTTAAGTATCTAACTTAGAAAAAATCTAACAGCCCCAGGCTTTATTTCTAGCAGATGCTTTGACTTTTATTTTTATTAAGGCAAAATGAATGAATGAATAAGTTACTTTTTTTCTTCTTATTGTTCTAAATGATTTTACAAAAACCTCGCAATATTCTTACATCACTCATATCAAAACTTGGTTGATAAATCTTGAAAATATTTTTCAACTTGGTGTCAACTTCCATAAATACTTATTCAGAGAGTACACAAATAGTTTTGCAATACTTTGCATTTTGAAACTTCCTTTACAAATTTACATGTAGTTATAAGTTTTTACATTGCTATACTTGCAGACTACACTTCCTAAAATTTTCTTCAATACATAAGCTTACGGTAGCAAGTAATTTTCTTTAATACATAAGTATATGGTAGTACCAGGTATAGATTCTATTTCTAATTAAAATTTTTTTGTAAATGCAATCCATTTTAGTGAAGCTGCACCGAGCAGTGAACGCCTTTGATGCATTTTAAGTTAAAAAGAGTGTAGCAGAGTGAGATAAAAGTACAAAAGGACAGATTTCCAGTGGAAAACAAAGAGCATCTAAGAAGAAAAATACTAAAAATTGAACTAAGTAAAATGTAGTAAATATAAACAGGAACAACAATAGTCGAAGAAAGTAAGATTGATTAATTGCTATGCTACTGAAATATTGTGTCGAGTATAAATGTGATGTATAGACTAGGGAACCCAATTACGATTATCGATTACCCGAGTAATTGATACTTTATAAGCAAGTTCCGAGTAGTCGACTACTCGGAATATTTTTTTTGAGTATCGAGTATAATATTTAAACAAAAAAATGTAAATATTGCACATTCATTTAACTATTAATCAATGGAGTATCGGTATTCTACCATTTTTTCTTCTTTTACTTCTATAATAAAGTTGCTTAGCAACCGTTGATTTTTAACTAAGTTTCAAAAGTTTTTTTTAACTAAGTTACATAAAATAAATAACATTTGTAATTTGAAGTTGTACGACGTAAAATTTGCAAGAAAGTGAAATATTTAAAAAAAAATTTGTGAAATAAATAAAATAAATACTTAATTTTCTATTATATATAGCTGCCTTTGGTAAGTGAAGTGTTTTGAGTAAAATGTACTAATCTTCAAGTAATAAATGCATATTTAAATACGTATAAATTTCAATTTTCAATTTTTATGTTGTGATTTTTTATTTTAGTGATTTATTTACATATACCCAGAAATGTCTTCGAAAAAATCAGAGGTATGGAAATATTTGACAAAAAAAGAGAAATCGGAGTCAGTTTGTAACATATGCAAATCTATAATTCAACGTCCGGGATCTAATACTACTGGAATGATTAATCATTTAAAATTACATAGCATATCTTTACAAAAAAGAAATTTGGGCGACACAAATAAAACTGATGCGTCTTCTTCGAAAAACACAAAATCAGTTGGAAATGGAATAATAAATTTCATAAATCATTGAATGAAATATTGGCAAAATGTGCGACAAAAGATGGATTTAGCATCAAAGGAATTACTTCATCTGAAGCCATTAGGGGTTTCGTAGCAAGTCGTAATTATAAAATGCCAAAAAGTGAAACAACGGTAATGAAATATATAATGGATTTTTATAAAGAAAAAAAAGAAGAATTAATGGCGTCGTTATTAGAGCAAAAAAAATCTGGAGAGAGATTCAGTATTACTGTCGATGAATGGAGTGATATAAACGTTAGAGGGTTCATGAATATCACTCTTCATTCAGCAACAAAGCCACCTGCAGTCTTGGGTCTATCTGCAATAATAGGTTCTTGTGATTCAAATGCCACTATCGATTTGGTAAAAGCAAAACTTAAAGATTATGGAATTGAAATGGATAATGATATCATCGGATCCACACATGATGGAGCATCAGTCATGGTAAAATATGGGAAAAATATTTTACCATTTTCTCAGTTATGCTACAACCATGCTATACATCTTGCTGTACTTGATGTATTTTATAAAAAAAGTGGGAGTTTAATTACGAATGATGATGCGGTAATTGATACAAATTTCCAAGATGATGAGAATTTAAAATATGATGAAAATTTAGCAGATGATGATTGTGTTGAAACTACCGAACAAAATGATGAGGTAGCTGATGCATTTGCTTTTGATGGTAACTTAAATTTCCAAAATGATTTAGTTAGACAATTACCAATCTTTCGTGAAGACATTGGCAAAATTCTTGATGAAACACGAAAAATTATTAAATTTTTCAAATATTCTTCAGTTCGAAGCAGTGTTCTTGAAAAGCATATAATAGATCAAGAAGGCAAAAAGTTACGATTGCTACTCGATTGCAAAACAAGATGGAACTCAATAATACCAATGGTAAATCGTTTCATAAAAATATACGATTGTATACAAAAGGCTCTAATGGAATTAGGTCAGCAAAAATGTTCACAAAAAAATATCAAAGTTTTAGAAGAAATATCACATGTTTTACAACCGGTTGAGCTTGCTGTTAAAGAGCTCAGTAAAGATAATAATAATCTTTTAAAAGCTGAAGGAGTATGCATTTTTTTGCTAAACAAACTAAATGAAACAAATACGCAGTTAGCCATGGAAATGTTCACTGCTTTGAAGAAAAGAATTGAAGAAAGACGAAATGAGGATGTTGTATCACTCTTGCGTTTTTTACAATCTGGAAATTATCCTAAACCAGAGGTTACCTGCCATTTTACTTATTTAAAAAAAAATTCTATTCATTTATTGGCTAAAGAAACCTTCAAAAGGCTGTTCAATGAAGATCCTGCAAACACACAGATGGATACAGAGTTAACAATTGAAAATGAAGAAATAATTTCAAATAATGGTTTGGTTTCAAATTATGATGAACTCCAAAAAACAATTGAATTAATTATGACTGTTCCGAAAGAAAATAATGAGAGAAAATCCACATTGGAAAAAGAAATAAAGTTGTGGGAGAAAGATTGTTCAAAACGAGGTGACTCTATTGGAAAACTTTTTACAGCATTATTGACAATACAACCAACGTCAACAGTAAGTGAAAGAGTGTTTTCGGTAGCTTCAGCTTTTGTCACAAAAACCCGAAATCAGTTGAAAATGGAAACGGTTGACAAACTTGTATTTTTAAAGTATTATTTTTTAAATAAAAAATAGATTTAAAACTAAAATTGTTGCATTTTATTTTAAATTTAATTAACACAACATGGTGTGGGTAAATTTTTTTTCCTTTACCTGGATACCCGGGTAATTAAAAAAATAAATACTCGATTACCCGGATAACGTAAAAATACGATTATTTGGACTCACTAGTATAGACTGTATCAGTGATGGAGCAGAATTATTTGTTTTATAAGTAGTTACCATCTGGTCTGTATTATTAGCATGATAAATATATGATAGATACGTGTTTCATGGATGTCTTGACGATAGTATGGATTTGCGCCTTATGGTACAGTATGAACACAAGAAGACCTACATCTTCTTTTCATCCAAGACTGGTACCCCATAAGAAGTTCCACTCAGAACATCAGGGTATCTTTTTGTTACATCAGGGTATCATTTTGTTCGAGTAGTACCCCTTTGTGTTATCCCAAAAGGACTATTCTAAGGGTATCCCATCAGGATATATACCTTTCACAGTCCAATAATTGGATATCTTATTTAAAACTAAATTTAACTAACATGCTTAAATTAAATTAGACATGTTTAAACAAATTTAACTTTTTATTAGAAATCAAAACTTTTTATTAAAAATAGGTAGCTAGACATGTCTTATCCAAATGCTGACTTTAAAAAAATAACTCATAAAAATGATAAAATTTCTCGTTGTAGTATACACAAATAAATTTTTGAATGAATGCAAAAAAAAAAAGAGGATTTTATACGATAATTTTAATCAGCGACTCGGTGTAGTTAAGGAGATTTTTAAATTATCTGAATTCTTTTATTTGAAATAAGCATGGTTTTGTCAGCATATTGTCTAAACAAGAGCTTTGGATGTTATAACTATTTTTGCTTTAGGTTTTTATAATGTTTAAAGAAACTTTTCTCCTTTTTATATAATTTTTAAAACTACTCCTAATAGTGAACCTAAAGAACACTATTTTTCAGTCTTTAGATCAATTTTGCTTAACAGTGCCAACTTGATTTTAGTAAAAGTTTTTTAAAAAAGTGTGTTGATTCACTATAGATCTGAGTTCTAATCTGTTCTGATACATATTAATTAAATATAGTTGCGAAATACAACATTTCTATCAATTTTCACAAAAAATTTAAGAATTTCCAACCAAGAAAAAGCCTAAAATTAAGAAAAATTGCCAATTAACAATCATATTATTAAATTATGATGCTTATTTTACCTAAACAACCTATTTAAAATTTTATTTTTTAAATTTACAGAAAAAAATATTTAAAACTAATTATCCAATTCTTTGTAATAATGAATAGTAAATATAATTCTATATTGTAAAACAGAATATAAACTTACAATATCAAAATATTATAGTTATTACTAACTACTATTTAGGAATTATTAATATGTAATATTAATTAATAAGAACCGATGAGGGAAGAAAAACTCATATATATATATATATATATAATATATATATATATATATATATATATATATATATATATATATATATATATATATATATATATATATATATATATATATATATATATAAGTTATGTTCTATATGTAGGTAAGGATACAAAGAACCTCTAAACCTTGGGTGGTAATCTTACTAGTTGTAGTATTATAAAAATACTCATTCTGATCTGTAAAACAGGTTAGTATTAGAAAAGCACGCAATTGTAAAAAAATACAATTCTTTCATAATGTCATATATAAATAAGAAAATACGTTGTTGAACTGTAGTAAATAAATAAAAAATTAAAAAATGATAAAGTTTACAGTATATACCATCAATAAAAATTACTATATACAAATTGTTCATATTAAAAAAGGAATATAGAATGCTACCATTTAGCTAATATGTGTAAAAAGTCAAAATATTATAACTAAAACTGTATATATGCACAAAACTGATTTTTTTTATGTTAAGTTTTACAATTAAACAGGTTTCCATTAATCTTATATAAACATGAAATCATAGAAGAGTTAAAGCAATTTTTTAAGAATTGAATTTTTATAATTTTGATATCACTGGAAAGATAACCATCATTTGAAACCACTCATGGTTAACAAATTTCTTGAACCTGACCTACAATAAAATTCAGGATATCAAAGTTTTTCTTCTCTTTGGTATTTTAACTTCAGCAAAAAGCCTCATTTGCACTAATGTAGAATAAATTTAACATCAGAATATAAAATTATTGCATGAAAGTTTAAGGTCTACATGTTTTAAGGACCCACTTCATATTCCTGAACATAATTTGGACAGACATAGAGTTTTTTTTCATACCTGGGTTAGAAGTCTTTCTCAAGTAAAAAATATTTTTCTTAATTTTACTAAATATTAATTTTATAAAAATTTTATAATTCATTGTAATAAAAACAAACTTTTCATATATAGGTTTTTTTAAACTTTTTTTAGTTGCTGGTTATAAAGCAACATCAAAACCAAAATTGTATATATTAAAAAAACTATGAACGATAAAAAAAAAAACTATGAGCGATAAAGTTGTTAATATTAATACTATAACAAGTTAGTCAAATTAAAAATGAATATGTTTGTTATGAAAAGTTGTATGAAGAAAATGTCGGTCAAACATTGTATTAAACGTTGTATAAAGAAAATGTCAGTTAAGAAAAAATGAGAAATACCTCTTTTGCACATTGCCCTATCTTTTGAGAAATACCTGAAACATAAATTTTTATAAATTGGTTTTTTATTTTTAAAATTCTAAAGGTTTTAAAAAGATCTTAAAATCTTGAAAATTTATTTCTCTTAGAATGTACAAAGTTTTAAAAATTTACTATGCATTATCAAATACACACACACATGCACAAATATATTTTAGAGGTTTTCATTGAATCAAATTAATATATATTACATTAAACTCTAAAGATTTCCATGTTATAATGTTTTAATAACATGTATACTACAGGTAAAACCTTTTAATAACTTTTTTTTTAAATTACTATTTTTAAAATGGTTATTAAACAAAAGATATCATTCAATAAAATTTTATTGAATGATATTTTATTTATCAAACTTCAAGCAAATCTTTTTTATATTGAATCTGAGAGAAGACAAATATGTGATTTAAATGAAGAAATATAAAACATTATTTTTTTTTTAAAATAAATTGCGTTGTAAAGTTATTAAGTTTATAATCAAATTAGAGTTTTTCTATATTAATCATCTACATTTATAATCAACTTGGAGTTTTTTTTAACTTTCAAAATTCATTATGAATTTAATGTTCTATTTTTTGTTTTTTACAACTAATAGAATTTTCAAATTTAGTATTTTATAAATAAAATTTACAAAATCAGTAAAATATCATAACATCAATACTAAGTATGACATCATATTATTTAAAGATTTTAATTGGGAATTATTGTTAAGAGTATTTTATATTATTTTTACATCACACATTACATTTCTAGTATTATCTTGTCCAATATGTTTATAATAGATGGACTATTGACCTTGTTTTAACTTTTGTGTAATTAGTGAAGTTAGAAGTAAATAAAAGTCATAAAGTTTAAAAGGTAAGAAAAAGTTTAAAGGGTAAGAAAAAGTTTAAAGGGTAAGAAAAAGCATTATATATAAAAATACTATAACTACTATAACATTTATTTTTTAACTTAAAAACATTTGTTGTTGTGTTGTTTTTTAAAAAACTTAACACTAAAAATACAATTTTATAAAAACTAAAAAGTTAAATGGTTTTCAATTATAATTTTATACTTGATGCATATAATTAAAAAAGCTATAAAAAACAAGAACGTAAACTTTTTTTTTATAATAAAAAGATTGCTTTTTTTGTTTTTACACAATTTTCTAACCATCTTCTTCAGGATAGAAAGGAGCACCTTGTAGCCTTACATATAGCATATATATACACTGGTGTAGGGACAGGGGGAAAAAGTGTCACTCAAATAGTGTCATTATTTAAAACATGACTCAATAAAAAATTTAACTATGGCTTTTATAAAACTATATTTATAACACTTATAAATAGTTAAATTCTTGATAACTGTAAAAATGTTTTTTTAACTGTGAATGTTAAATTAACTTACTTTGTATAATTTTGTGGATAAGGGCGGGCATAAGGATAAGAATGATATGTTGTTTTTCGTAACTGCTGAACAAGTCCTGCTCTAGCTTCATGATCAATGGTCCAAAGAGAACCTTTACCAATGCACTATAAAAATTTTCTGGCTTTTAACTTAACACATATTTTGAAATAATTATAAAGAGCACAATATCAACATTAATTTATATTTATAAGTTTTTTTATTAATTTAGTAAAAATTTTTAAGCTAAAAAAGCAACATACTTTCTCCTTGTCAACTTTTTTAAAAGATTTGTTTAATGAGAGATTATGGCGCACTGAATTTTTCCAACCCACTGGAGCTTTTTGAAAATAAGGAAAAGTTTCTTGTATCCATCTATATATATCTTTGACAGGTAAACGTTTGTCTTTTGCATTTTCAATAGCCATAAAAATAAGGGTTGAAAATGAATAAGCAGGTTTTCTTAATGACTGGTCAATATCATTAATAGTCTCAGTAGCATCAGATGTAGTTCTTAACTCTTGGGAGTTATCCTCCTCCTCTGGTAGACTCTCTTTTTTAGGCATACCAGGAGTAAACCCATTTATTAAATTACCATTTTGAAGCCAATTTAAACATGTAAGTTCGCTGTCAATATCTCCTGCTTTATTACCACCTAAATCTGCAAAACAACTTTGACTAAGATTCATTTGCGCTTTTTTTATTGCTGAATGAAGCTTATTACATCCTGCTGACTGACTCAAAGACCTAATAGGACTAATAGAAGGAGACGAGTACATACTGCTTAATGAAACTGGGCTTTCTGGTCCAACAACAAGTTCATTTTCAAAATTAAAAGTTTTATTAAGAGACAATCCAATTTTAAGATTAGAGTCTGTTATTTTAGTATGAATTGAAGAAGGTATATTTGTTCTGGCAGCTGTCAGTGTAGTTGCATTTATAGAAGGTTTCATCGCAACCATGACTTCATCAAAACCAGGTGATATGTTTTCATTATTAATTGTAAAAATATTTTCTCCATTATTATATTTCATATTTTCAAGCCAGATATATCATAATATTGACACTTAAAATAAAGACTATATATATATACATATATATATATATATATATATATATATATATATATATATATATATATATATATATATATATATATATATATATATATATATATATATATGTATATATATATACAGTGGTGGCCAAAAGTATGGAAACTTTTCAAAAATGCTTTTTATTTATTTATAAAAAATGCAACACTTACTACATATTATTCATATGTTTATTGAAGTCGTAATACAACTTTTTAATAAAATAAAACATTAATTTTTTATTAATATATACAAAAAAAAATTAAATTTTTAAATTAGGCCTGGTCATAAGTATGGAAACTTATGACCATTTTATATGTTCCCTTGCAAACAATAATTTACCCATCTT